>NC_081319.1:56322500-56624932 GCF_026419965.1 Kogia breviceps
AAAAGAAGACCTTTTGCCTTCAGGTAATGGTGATAAAGAAAGGAAGTGAACAGAGAATCAGCTTTGTGTCCCCATCCATCCTCAAAGGGAAGGTACTTAAACTCAAGTTTATGGCTTTTTAATTTTTGTATATTCAGCACTTAGTCCATTGCCTAGCTTGTAGCCTATAGTGGCAATCAATTTAGCTCATGTGATTGTGGAATCTGGCAAGTCCAAAGTCTGCAAAGTAGGGCAGTGCCTGCAGACCCAGGATGGAGTTGATGCTTCAGTTTGAGTCTGAAGGCATCTCCTAGCAGAATTCTCTCTTCATTTTTTTTTTCTAACCTTAATTTTTTAAAAAATTGAAATATAGTTGGTTTACAATGTTGTGTTAGTTCCTGGTGTATAGCAAAGAATATATATATATATATATATATATATATATATATATATATATATATATATATATACATATGGGGTTTTTTTTCACATTCTTTTCCATCATAGATTATTACAAGATGTTGATTATAATTCTCTGTGCTATACAGTAGGACCATGTTGTTTACCTGTTTTATGTATAGTAGTGTGTATCTGCTAATCCCAAACTCTGAATTTATCCCTCCTCCCAAGTTTCCCCTTTGGTAACCATAAAGAGTTTTTGGTTTGGGAGAGGACAGTCTTTTTCTATTAAGGCCTTCAACTGATTGGTTGAGGTGGACTCGCATTATAGAGGGTAATTGGCTTTACTCGAAGCCTACTGATTTAAATGTTAGGCTCATCAGAAAAATACCTTCACAGAAACATCTAGATAATTTTTAACCAAATAACTTGGCATGGTGGTCTAGCCAAGTTGACACATAAAACTAATCAGCACACCAATGAACCTCAGAAGCTCCATCCATGTGCCCATCCCAATCATGAGTCTTTCCCCCCACCCTCCACCCAGCAAGTAAACATTACCCTGATGGTATAGTAATCATTTTTGCGTGTATTTTTTAAAAATAATTTTAGTGCATCCCTAGTCATGGTAGTTTATTCTTGCCTATTTGTTTTAATTCGATATTCCTTGAAGGTCTATTTTACTCCATAGAACCCAAACCATGTCTTTCTTTACATTTGATCTCTTGAAGAACTCACGCCTTTGGATATAAAGAATCACTCACATTCTGGTTATGGCTGATCAGATTCTGCATTAAATTTTGAATGTTTCTCAAAAGTTTTGTGCAGACCATGTCATGATTTTCCCCACATCAGGTAGGTGGGAAGGCTGCAGAGCACAAGAAGATCCTGGTGTGTAATGTGTTCAGGAATCCCCAAGATGGCTCGTAGGACCAAGGACTAGAGCTGCAGAGAGAGCTCTGACTGGATGTACAGAGTGTGTCTGGGAGGTGGGGAGAACGGGGAAGAGTCTACCCCAGCCCAGGTCTCATTGGGCTCTGGACTGTAGCATCCCAGAGCTCAAGGATAATAGGAGTATAAAAAGAATGGGTAGGTGATACTGGAGGGTACAGAAAAGCAAGGTAAGGATAAGTGAAAAATATTCTAGAGCCATAGGGAAAAGAAGAGAATTATACTGAAGAGGGACATACAGAAAAATACACATACATGAGCGCATAGTTTGATAAATTTTCACAAACTGAACACACTGTATAACTAACCTCCCAAGAGTCTCCTCCTTACCCTCTTTCAATTCAGTTATTACTCTCCCAAAAAATGACCTCCAATGTTATAGATTAGTTTTTTCTGTTTCTTCACTTCAAACAAATTGAATCATAGAATATGTAGTCTTTGGGGGACTGGCTTTCACTCAATATTACATTTATGAGATTTATCCATGTTTTTGCTGAGTTGTAAATCATTGATTTGCATTGTCATATAATATTTGATTGTGTGAGAATTTGGATAGATTCCACTTTGGGGCCACTGTGGGGCTATAAACGTTGCAGAGAATGCCTTTTGTGAACACATGTGTATGCATTTCTGTGTGGTCTATGCCTAGGAAGGGGTTTGCTGGGTCATGGCATATGCTTATGTCTAATTTTAATAGATATTGCCAAAGAGTTTTCCCAGGATGGGAAAATCAATTTATGTTCCCATCAGCAGCTGATTGAAATTTCCTGTTGTTCTATATTCTCAATACATGATAACTTTTGCCTTTTTATAAAATAAATAGGTATTATTCTGGTACCTATATAGTAGTACCTCATTGTAGTTTCAATTTGCATTTTTCTGGTGAGTAATGAATTTAAGAAGCTTTTCATAAATTTATCAGCCAGTGGGATATCTTCTTTTATGAAGTGTCTGTTCAAGTCATTTGCTCATTTTTCTATTGGGTTGCTATCTTTCTCACTGATTTGTAGAAGTGCTTTATATATACTGGGTGAGTAATTTGTGATATATATTATATCATATATATTTCAAAATATAATATATTAATATAGACAATATATTAATATATTATATTTTCAAATATATATGATATAAAATATATATTGAAATATTATATAATACAAATTATATTAATATATTTTATGTTTTATAAATATATAATAATATAAATTTATTACATATAAATATATTAAATATAAAAATATTTCTATAATGTATTATAGAATTATATATATATGCTTGAAATATAAAATATATTAATACAATATATAACTATATTATAAGAATATATAATATATTCATATATTATATATTATATATCAATATATATTATATATTATATACTATATATTTGTTTAATATGTAATATGTTTAATATATAATATATAATATATGAGATATTATTATAATAAATAATATATTGTATGTTATAATAATATATTAAAATAATAATATAATAATAATGTGTCATAATAATATATTAAATATATGTGTTAAAATAATACATTGATAATGTATAATATATTAAAATATATACTATATTTATATTATATATAATGTATATTTAATATATATTAAATATATATGTGTTATAATAATATGTCAAAATAATATATTAATATATCATATATTAAATTTAATGTATAATATATTAATATATCTTTAATATACATAATATGTATAATTATGCATAATATGTATTATTATGTACAGTTATACATAATATGCACAATATTATAATATTATACATAATATGTATCATACATAATTATACATAATATGTATGATACATAATATGTATAATATACATATTCCTATAATATACATGTAGGAAATATATAATATTTGAAATATATAATATACTAATACATTGTGAAACTATATTATATGAATGTATATCAATATATTATATGGGGCTTCCCTGGTGGTGCAGTGGTTAAGAATCTGCCTGCCAATCCAGGGGACATGGGTTCAACCCCTGGTCCGGGAAGATCTCATAAGCCGCGGAGAAACTAAGCCCATGTGCCACAACTACTGAGCCTGTGCTCTAGAGTCTGTGAGCCACAACTACCGAACCCAAGTGCTACAACTACTGAATCCCGTGCACACCTAGAGCCCAAGCTCCACAACAAGAGAAACCATCACAATGAGAAGCCCAAGCAGCACAACGAAGAGTAGGCCCCCTCTCCACAACTAGAGAAAAGCCCGTGCACAGCAATGAAGACCCAATGCAGCCAAAAATAAAATAAATAATGAAATAAATAAATTTTTAAAATATATATTATATAAATATAATATACATTAATATATTATATATTCTGGGTGAATCATTTCTCATATATATTGTATACAAGGTGTATAATATATATGTATTTGAAATACATAATACATATAAATATATTATAAATATATATTAATGTATTATATAAATTATATCATATAGTTATATATAAATTAATATGTAATTATATATATTGAAATAGCTCATCTCACTCTTTTGATTGTTTATGTAAATTTTTAATGTAAACTCGACTAAACATTTTAATGGCTGAAAATAATACTGTCCTTATTGTTAAAGGCAATAAAAAGCGAGAGAATGTCCCATGAAAACACAGAGAGGGAGATATCAAAGCATAGGTCAGAATACAGCAACGGAGGGAAAGAAAACTGTCTATTTTTCGTGTCACCATCAGGCTGAATTCACACACACAAATGGCTTCATTAAGCTCCTCAGCAAAACAGCATCACCCACATTTCACAGACAGCAGAACCAAAAGTCAGGGGATTCTCAAATAGACCCACAAATGTGCTCCATGTATAGGTAACTTCTCCAAATCAGCCAGCCTAGTAAATGGTTGGCCAGATTTTTGTGTGTGTGTGGTATGCGGGCCTCTCACTGTTGTGGCCTCTCCGGTTGCGGAGCACAATCTCCAGACGCGCAGGCTCAGCAGCCATGGCTCACGGGCCCAGCCGCTCTGCGGCATGTGGGATCTTCCCGGACCGGGACACGAACTTGTGTCCCCTGCATCGGCAGGCGGATTCTCAACCACTGCGCCACCAGGGAAGCCCGGTTGGCCAGATTTTGAACCCAAGCCATATGTTACTGAAGCCCAGTGCTGCTAACCCATGACATTAAACTACCCTGCCTGGCTTCTTACGTGTGGCCGTAAAAAACGAATGATGCCTTGGCTCACACCATTGGAAAGTTGTGAATGCTTTGGCTAATTTATGACATATCTGTGCCAGGGAGGAAAAACATTATTTCCCCGCTGTATTTCCAGAGAGACAGCTGTCCAGTGATCTTCATGTGACCTTCCTAGCAACTAGCTCGCTCCTAGGTTTTTCATAAATGCTCCCTGGATAAACAGACAAATAAAGGAATGAATGAATGCCTACCTGCAAAGAAAAAAACCTGAATGCTAACGTCAGCTTTCTGCTAAAGACACCATGAGTGACAACACAGGTTTCTCAGTATCCTCAGGTGTTGTGAAGTCATTCAGGTTTCAGATGTCCAAGAGGACATCAGGTGAATTATTTTAAGCCATCACTCTGAGACTAACCTCTGTGTTGACAAAAATAGGCGAGTGAAACAGCTGCAGCAGTGAAACACGCCCTGGGTCCTGGCATGGGTGGTGCCAGCGAAACAGAGCAGGAAATTTTAAGAGCTGGGAGGAGATAGAGCAGGAAACTAGCTTCAGTCCTCTTGACTTCAGCAAAGGGAGGAAAGGAAAACACTAGCAAAATGGACCTTGCAAGGAGCAGATACACTTAATTTAGCCCATCCCAACAATGTCACACATGCATATTTTGGTATATAAGCCCTAGAGATTTTTAGAGCAATTACACAACCAGTGCCCCAGTGCATCAAAAGTCAGTGAAACTGGATGCAGCACCATGATATTGAGAAGTGCTGAGGTCCGGGCCTGCCTAGAGAAATGGCTGTCATCATGGCCCAAGGAAGCCATAATGAAACAGTCATTTGAATAACTAAGGATTCTATTAAAAAGTTAAGAAGATCCCTGGGGGTTTGGGGTATGTCAGGGCACTCTGACATCATCTCTATTTTGATGACATTCTTGCTCTGTCACCTAGAAAAAGTTATTTACTCTGTATCTCAGTTTTGCCAGCCATAAAATGAGGATGATATTTTTTCATCTGTAAATCAAATAAAATTATCTGATGCTAATAATAGGCTATAGGTTATAGGTCTATAATTCCTCAATAGTATTCCAAAATTCAAAATGCTGGGAAAACTTCATTTTTTCATAGGTCATTTGGCAGCAAAACTTCATCTGACTTGAACAGATTTAGTGGTGAAACCTGACCTGAGATAATCTGGAGATTTTTATTTATTTAGCCTCATGCTAGTGGGATTGATTAAGGACATTGCTCAAAACATTTTAGGACTGTTATAAAGTATATGGAGTATATGCTTTTTTCACTTTCTAAAAGTCAAAGAAAGTTTGAATTTTAAAGCATCAATATATCTGGTCATAAGGGATTAATATCCAACATATATAAACAGCTCATATAAGTCAACAACAGAAAAACAAAAAACCCAGTTAAAAAGTGGGCACAGGCTTCCCTGGTGGCACAGTGGTTGAGAGTCCGCCTGCTGATGCAGGGGACACGGGTTCGTGCCCCAGTCCAGGAAAATCCCACATGCCGTGGAACGGCTGGGCCTGTGAGCCATGGCCGCTGAGCCTGCGCGTCTGGAGCCTGTGCTCCGCAACAGGAGAGGCCACAACAGTGAGAGGCCCGCGTACCGCAAAAAAAAAAAAAAAAGTGGGATGAAGAACCAAATAGACATTTTTCCAAAGAGGAAATGCAGATGGCCAACAGACACATGAAAAGATGCTCAACGTTGATAATCATCAAGGAAATGCAAATCAACTCAAAACCACAATGAGATATTACCTCATACCTGTCAGAATGGCTCTCATCAAAAAGAACACAATAGCCAGGACATGGAAGCAACCTAAGTGTCCATCAACAGATGAATAGATAAAGAAGATGTGGGACATATATACAATATATACAATGGAATATTACTCAGGCATAAAAGAAACAAAATTGAGTTATTTGTAGTGAGGTGGATGGACCTAGAGTCTGTCATACAGAGTGAAGTCAGTCAGAAAGAGAAAAACAAATACCATATGCTAACACATATATATGGAATCTAAAAAAAAAAAAGGTCATGAAGAGTCTAGGGGTAAGACGGGAATAAAGATGCTGACCTACTGGAGAATGGACTTGAGGACATGGGGAGGGGGAATGGTAAGCTGGGACAAAGTGAGATAGTGGCATGGACATATATACACTACCAAATGTAAAACCGATAGCTAGTGGGAAGCAGCCACATAGCACAGGGAGATCAGCTCGGAGCTTTGTGACCACCTAGAGGGGTGGGATAGGGAGGGTGGGAGGGAGATGCAAGAGGGAGGAGATATGGGGATGTATGTATATGTATAGCTGATTCACTTTGTTATACAGCAGAAACTAATACACCATTGGGCTTACATTAAAAAAAGGTCATAATATATAAAATATAACTAAATGCCTAGATTTCTTTTTATCATGGTCTAAACTGCTTAACCTTCAATAACACCAAATCTACAAAATATAGACCACAAATATCTACAAAACTTAAAACCAGCTACTTCATCAGTGTTTAAATTTAGTATTCATAAAATATCATTGCATTTGAAAACAATTTAGATTCAGTTTTTCTCACTTTGTAAGAATGCTCATGTATGCACAATACATGTTGAGAAATGATAGCCCCTCATAAATTGTTCTTGTAGTGAAATTATTTCAAAGCAAAGTAATGAAAATTCTCCCAAATGTTTATAGAAAAATAGTATGGTTAGTATGAGATGGAAATGCAATTTAACATGTTTTATATAAAGGAGAACTTGTAATAGTCAAAATGTTCAGGTTGGCCACAGAGAGAAGTATCAGCTCTGTCAATATAAGCTCTAAGAAGGATAATAAATATTGATGTGGAGAATTCTTCTCTAGGTATCCTCAGCATCAACTAAATTTCCTTAACATCCTAGATTTTTCTGGTTTCAGTCTCAGTTCCAGAGATGAACATCACCAAACATTCACTAGTCTGAAGACACACTCTGGAAAGTGACCTTCATACTAAGTGTCCGGTTAAGCTGACTTGTGGCTTGAAAGAATTCATCTTCACTTGGATTAGTAGATTGATTGCAACCGAACACTGAATGGGTGGCAAATGAATGCAGTTCCGTCTCAGACTGTCTACACAGAAGCACTAGTTCTGTGTGCATAAGTAATGGTTCATTACCACAACACTTAAGCACAGAAGTATGATTCCATTGCCAAGCTGCGGAAATGATTTAGCTATCGTCATGGCATACTTCATGTAGAAAACTAAAATTCTAGGGTTTTTGCTGACTGTTTTATCGTTTAATACTCACAATACTGTATGAGTTAGCCACAATCATTTCCCCCATTTTACGGATACAAAAACAAATGTTGAGAGATTCAGAGGCATCCCAAGATCAAGCTAGTGACAGAGCTGGGATAGGAATCCAGCTTTGCATGTCTCAGAGTCTGAGTTCTTAACCATTATTATGGTGAGAATTCCTATCTCCACCCAAAATAACAGGCCCATCAATCTCATCATTTTCTCTTTACCCCCCAGTGTGAAAGATGTTGTATACACACAAACACACACACATACCTTATAAAACATAAAGATATTTTCATCATATAAAACCGTATTCTGCTATGGAACTAAAGGCTTTTTTTTTTTTTTTTTTTTTTTTTTACTAATCTGAGGTCAAGTCCTGTATCTTATTTCCCAATTTCCAAAGAGACACACTCAGAGATTCTGCAGCCCTTCAAGAGATCAATAGTGGCACCGAGCTCCACTAGGAAATCAACAGCAGTGACAGAGGAGAGACTGCATTATGGTACAGCAAAGCCAGTGAAGCCACTGTTGGTTTTCCACACAGCAATCAGTAACCAGAAAATAAAGACACCATGTTCATCTCCACTGAACCACAAGTTGTTAAGAACAACTACTTGAGTTTATTGTCTTATTTTCCAGCTTTTCCTCTGCCTGATGTTAGCAGGGGAGGCTTCTGTACTCCAGGCATTCATATCTAACTTGCTAATGGTCATTTATACTGATGAGTGGACCCATAGTGAAGTAAGATCCCCAACTTATTCCATATTCCACAGTCCCCAAAACATCAAGATGTCCCTCCATTTATTACACTGAGAATCCCCCCAACTGTCAAGTGCACTGCTGACCACTGATGTAGCCATGCTTCCCTTAAGGCGGAAGTGAAGTCACTGCTCCAGGTGAGAGTCCATCACAGCCAATACAGATGTGTCAACATCAGATGGACAAAACATCTCTTGTTCCACTCATGGCTTCTTCCCACAGCAAAACATTTATTCATAAAGTATTTAATGTGGCCCCTAATACCCATATTAGGGGTAAGGCTCCGATAATAGCCCCATTAACTGCTGATCTAGTGACAGAGGCTTTAGAATCTGTATTTGTGATGAAATGAATGAAAATAATATAGAAAGGGTATGAGAGCCTCAATATTTTCAAGCCTCATTTTTCATTTCTGTATGAACGATGCATCTTAAAACTTGTACAGAAATCTAACCATTTAACACAAAATGATCAAGAAGAAATCTGATCTATCTTAACAGAGGTTAAGTTCCACAGACTGTAGAAGGCAAACTGAATGTCATCAAAACTGCACTTGAAAATCCCTTAGGAAGGGATCACATTGGATATCAATACATACTTCTCAATACATTCAACACCTCTTTTTCTCCAAAGATGAAACAGATCTCTGTTACTTTGGGCATTCAGTGAGCCATCATCTACATTTATGAGTCACATTACACAAAAATTGTGCATATATGAACAGTAAAATCATACACAGGACAGCAAGATGGTCACTTCCTGAGGGGCCTATGGTAACTGAGATATTTGGGGCCACAGGAGATATATCGACTAATCTCTCCAGGGTTTGCATTTATTGAAGAGAAAGTCAAATGGAACCACTGATGGTACTTAAATTATTTTCTTCCACCATCCTCTTTATTTCCCCAGCTTTTTTTTTTTTTTTTTCTGATAGCATTTACAAGGATTGTTCACCTCGGAGTTGAAACAAATCTTGAGATTTCTTTAAGAAAACGGCCATATACAACAAACTCAGCTCTACCTCTGTTTTTTTTTTAACAGCATAATGCCCTCAAGCCTCATCCATCTTGATGCAAATGGCAGGATTTCCTTCTCTTTATGGCTTAATAATATTATGCTATAGATATACCACATTTTATTTATCCCATTCATCCATCAGTGGACACTTAGGTTGTTTCCATGTCTTGGTTATTGTAAATAATGCTGCAATGAACACAGGGGTGCAGATATCTTTTCAAATTAGTGATTTTGTTCCCTTTGGATAAACACTCAGAAGTGGAGTTTCTGGATCATATAGCAGTTCTACTTTTAATTTTTTGAAGAAACTTAATACTCTTTTCCATAATGGCTACACCAATGTATACTCCCACCAATGGTGCACAAGGATTCCCTTTTCTTAGTTCCATCTCTTAGAGTAGATTAAAGTTGGTTCCATAAAAATTTCAGTAATGGGCTTCCCTGGTGGCGCAGTGGTTGGGAGTCCGCCTGCAGATGCAGGGGAAGTGGGTTCGTGCCCTGGTCTGGGAAGATCCCACATGTCGCGGAGCGGCTGGGCCTGTGAGCCATGGCAGCTGAGCCTGTGCATCCAGAGCCTGTGCTCCTCAGTGGGAGAGCCACAACAGTGAGAGGCCCACGTACCGCAAAAAAAATAATAATAATAAAAATAAAAAATTTCAGTAACACTTGCAGTCATCAGAAAGATGGAAATTAATTCTATAGAATAAAAATAATTGATGTTGGAGAAAACATGACAGGTATGACTATGCATTTTCCCCCTAAAAGTCTGTATGTTTCAATTAATTCCAAATGTTCATGGGGGAAACCAGCTCAGGCTCAAGCCACATGCTACCAGTGAGACAGGGAAGCAAGTTTTAGAGTGGATGAAACTACGCTAGATCCAGACGTTAGCCCAGAAGATCCTCAGAGTTCAAGCTCAGGTTTGTCTTGGTAGGTAGAGGGAGGGGGTGTAGGCAGGGAGAAGGTACATTTCAGCCAGTGGCATGTCAGAGAGAAGTTCTGGGTGACTGATGGGAACACAGAGAACAGCAAAAGTACACTGTGGTCCCTGGTCATCTGTTCATAAATGACCAACTCCCATTCCTTGGAATCCTGGACCAGAGTGGGAACCCCACTAAAAGTCAGCTACGCCATGAGGGCAAAGAGTTAGAACAGCAGAAGTTATAATCACTCGCTCTGAAATCAAGCACATTTGTGTTGGATTCTGGCTCTGCCGCTCATTAGTAATAGCAAGTGCTCTTTCGATGGTAACAATAGCCTGCATTCAGAATTGTCAAGAAGGATTGAGGATAAGTTGACCATACATATAGCAAAGGGTTTAGTGCAGGAATACAATCCTGGAATTGGTCAACATGGGGACCTAGGTAAGGTGGGGAGTGGGGAGGAGGTGGTGGGCCCAGGGCTGGCTTCACAGGTGTGCCACCTTTGCTGCTACACAGGGCCCTATACTTGGAAGAGTTCCACACTTGATTTAATGCTTTACTGTCACCATCTTGAAATTCTCAATAATTTTTTAACATTTTGCACTGGACCCCAGCAATTATATAGCTGGTCCTGGGTAGGCCATTATGGATACCAAAGACATTTCAAACACTGAAGATATTGCAAGTACCCATAGATGTTGGGATAAGGCTCCACTGATTACGACTGGTTTAGACTTGTCTGGGCTTTGCAAGGCAGAATCCAGCTTTGGGACATGGAAAACAGCAAAAACAGGACAAACTAGACAGAGGAATGGGCACACCTGTTTGATAATGAGGGTGACTATATAAACTGATATCCAGCAATTATGTAAGTGGGTGCTATTAATAATTACCCCAAGACAAGAGGCGCAAACTGTGACTCTTGGTCAAAGTGGGAGAAAAGGTCACCCTATAAATAAGCCGTTCTAGCAAAGTATTTTGAAGTTATTCCTAAAGGGCAAAGTTGGAAATTAATGAGGAAGATAGCATCGTGACTACAAAGCACATGTGTTCATAGAAAATTCAGATCTATTTTTCGAGGTGGAGGGAAAAGAGTAGTTATTATCTGATATTTGAAAGGATGATCAATCAGAATAAAATTTCATGTAGCCAAAACTTCTATTTGGAAAACTGCCCATATATTGATAATTGTTGCAGGTACATGGAGTACATTACACTGTTCTCTCTACTTTCATGCGTTTGGAAGTTTTATAATAACCACTTTTAAAAGCAAAAAAAATAACTTAGATGTTTTTGTTGATATTACATTGATTGAATAAATATTTTAAATCTTCTAATAGATTATTTTATTAACAGCTTGCCATAAAATTACTCTGAAAAATAAAAAGGAAAACAACTTGATTTGAGAATGATTTGAGTATCAAGTGTTCTCCAATTACCCAAATGAATAAACAGTACTGTTGCCAGAATTTCTATATTGAGGAACTTAGGGATATAAATCTAATTGGAGAAAGAATTAGAAAGTCTGTCCTGAAGCTCTGTTTACATAGAAATCACATTATTTTTATTTAGATTTCAAGTTGATTTTGAATGGCTTGGGATTGCTGTGATGAAGCTTATGGGACATTAAAGCCTCCTGTATTAGTCATAAGAGATTAGACTGTACTACAGATACAAATTAACCCCAAATCTCAGTGGCTTAAGAAAAATCCAGGCTGGTTTATGGCTTGTGCTACTGTCTGTTGAGGATTAACAAGGTGGTCTGCCCCTCCTCACTCACTGAGGGATCCAGACCCTCAGAGGCCCTACCATCTTGTAACTGCTCCATCTGAAACATGCGGTTCTCTCTGTCCCCATGTCTGGTGATGAAGACTGGAGAGTCATACAGCCACAGAACATAAGTGACAAGCCATTTCCACCAACATTTCATTGGCTGAAATCTGTCATGTGGTACCATCTGATGGCAGAGGGTAAGAGCAATCCAGGGAAGCAAATGGAATATTTGTGTAGTTTTAACTGTCTCCACTATGTGCCAACCATGTCCTATGGACAATACTGCAAAAAAGTACAGTTCATGATTTCTGGGGTCTTAAGTCCTAGAGTCTGAGCTGAGTGCTGAATGGGAATTAAAATGGCATCAATCAGTCAGAGAATATTTGTTCAGCAAATGAATAATGAAAAGAAGATTGCAGGGTGAAATTTCTAACCTTTTCGAGCAGTAAATAGTATTTATTTTCATATAAGAGGCACGATTAATGCAAATGAATATTGACAATTCATTCAAACCAGCGGAGCTGATCTGTTAACTGCCAACACTTTCCTGGCCATTGCCATGGATAACAGTAATGTTTATTTTAAGATCAGTGATGGCTTTAGTTACCTTTTCCTGCACAGCAAACTACCAGGTGGGCTCAGTAGGTGGTTTCACTTGGGGTCTTTCCCTGCAGTCAGATGGTGGCTAGGGGTAGAATCATCTGAAGGCATCTTTTCTCATAGGTCTAATATGTCTGCTGGGATGCTGGGAACCAGCTGGACACTGCCTGGCCATCTCTCTCTTTCCATGCAGCCTCTTCACAAGACTAGTCTGGGCTCCGCACAGCCTGGCATCTCAGGATAACTGGCCTTCTGCACAGCAGACAGCTTCTTCTAGAGTAAGAATTCCAAAAGCACAAGGCCCAAACTGCAAGGTTTCTTAGCACCTCGGCTTGGAAGCCCCACAGTGTCACCTCAGTGCACCCCACTGGTCAAAGGTGAGTCAGAGGGCCAAGTCAGCTCAAGAGACGAAGGAAGGCAAAGGTATGAGGACTGAGAGGCATGGGCGCCACCTTGGGAGAAAGCTGTCACTAACCAGACCTTTTATTTAATCAGACCCTAATTTCCTACACTCTACATAGCTCATTTTCAAATGCAAGTGCAAATTTGTAAGAGTTTATATTATGCTAAGTTTGCTGTTCCACAGTTTTGTCCTTATCCTTAAAAAAAAACTGTAAATGGACATGACAGTTTGCAAACGCATAAGAATTGGTATCAGATTCCCTGATCTCTGGATTTAAAACGCTAGGATGGCAACTGGATGTCGACTCTAGTTAAGGACATCACTGCTTTGCTATTCTGGTCAGATTGTCAAATATCTGGGTGCAAGTATCAGGATGAATGGAAGGATCGGGGATGGTAGTACAAGCCTTCCACTTCACATACACAATCATATAAATTGTGTGTGTGGGGGGAGTGGTCGGGGGTGTATGTGGATGTGTGGGTGTGTGTGGGGGTGTATGTGTGTGTGTGAATGTGTGTGTGGTGTGTGTAGGTGTGTGGGTGTATGTGTGCGGGGTGTATGTGTGTGTGTGTGAGAGAGTGTGTGGTGTTTGTGGGTGTGGGTGTGTCTGTAGGTACACATAACACAGTCGTCTAAAGTCCATGGCCTGGCATTAGCCCTGAAGTCAAGGAGTTCCCTATTTAGCAAAACAATTCACCCAACTCAGATTACTGAACAAGACAAAAACAAGATCACTCAATAATTATATCTAAGCAGAGAGAAAAACAAATGAGACCACTGTCCACATCACAAAGGGGGTGAAACATTCCAGTCACCCAGGTAACAGGAGTGACCACTGCTTCTTTATCCTTTACATCTTTAGCTTGGCTCCATTTCCCCACCTTCTGGATAAAGTTATTAGCATACCCCATCATAGAGTTACCCCCACCTCCGGGCAGTACTCAATCCAGAACAAACCCACCTCCTCACCTCTCACCAACACCACCCAACCCAAGGACAAAGCTCAATGTGAGCCCCTCTCAACAGCAACTCTCTCTTATTTGGGGCCCCTCCTTCTCCACGCTGTGCGTCCCTTTCGTCCATCACGAGGATAACATCAGCGCATGACATCAGAGTGACCGAGGATGGGAGACTGGGTTCTCCTGGCATCTGGCCACCTCTCCTCCCACCACAGTGATAAGAACTAACACCAGTGATGAGGTGAAATGCATTTTACCCCAATCAATCCATAATTATCAGCTCTAATGTGAGCCTTGGCGAAGGAGAAGGTGGAAACTAAGGATTGGGACATTCCCGCCGGTATTTCATGCAGTGTATTCATTCTTTCATGCAGCAAATACTTCAGGAGCTGAGTACTGAGTCCTACTACATGCTGAGTACATGGAGTTTCACAGGCAGGTATAAAAAAATATGTAAGACAGGAAAAACAGTAACTGTAGCCATTTATCACTAGCTATTTATTGCACTCTCCTTCTTTCTCTTAGGACACAAATACAGTAAGACAATGAAATGCCCCTTTCTTCCCTTGTGTCACACTGATCCTTCCAGATCACCCAGACTTCTGCTCTCACCCTTAGGTGCTGTCAGTTCTATCTGCCACTAGAAAATGATGACACTAGAATATCCGGTTGAATTCTCAATTGTTACTCCTTAACATATTATATCTTTTTTAAAAAAAATTCACCAGTTTTCCCAATTAAGGAGATTAATTGTAGGGCTCTCACCTACCAAGAACGACTCTAAAGACCAAGTTTACTAAAGGGTCAGCAATCAATTAATTGATAATTATTGACCAAAACTTTACACTGAGGGTGCTTGGATTTGTGACAATTATCCAAAGGAAAATCTTTCCATTTCTAAATTACAGGAGAATAGCTATTTCATATTTACAAGAAATTTTCTGAACATGAGAGGAAAATTTGATGGGAGGGTTGAAATTTTTCTACAGAGAAGTACAAAACATACATTAACAAAAGTGATCACAATTTCAGTTTATCTCTTGGCATTTCAGATTTCAGAAGACAGTCACCATCCTCATTTGTCTGTTTCCTTTATTCAAAGTGCAATTCATAATGACTCTTCTTTGGTAGATATTTGCAAAGCATATAAAACTTTATGTGTCTTCTTTACAAACTGCAAAGCAATGGGAGAAGCTACTTCTTTCTTACAAATATGCTTTCAAATTACTCCAAATGAAACATGAAATGGTGCATTTTTAACTAAAATTTAATAAATATATTAAAGTCCACGCTTTAGAAGTTGCCTATTTGCAAATAGTGGATATAAGACCCTATTTCAACAAAAACGTAACTGTGCAAAAACTTTTCAGAGTAGAAATAGTACCTAGAGCCCAAAAAGTTGTGTTCTGGTTAGGGCAAAACAGAACTATTTGTTAAACTGCTTTTCAGTTGCCTTAAATTAGTCTAAAAACGTTAGAAATAATACTGCCCACTGGTTAAAAGACTAGGATGCTGGAATCCGATGAAATTAACATTCGAGTTGTCAGTCCCCCCACTTATAAAATATCACATCATTATCATAGAGATATTGAGAGGATTAATGCATTGAGAGGATAGTGCATGTAAAGGAATTAGCAGACACCACATAGTAAGTGCTCAATAAATGTTAGATATGCTGATAACAATTATGAAGGAAAGGTGATGATATTAATTTTCAAATGAGTAGGTATCTGCCTTGTATGCTGATTTACTCGTTACTGTATCTATGTTTGTGTCTATCTCAGGTTTACAAATAGTGTTTTGAAAACAAATAGGAAATGATCCACTTGGACTCTTAGTAAATATAAATCCACGACTCCGTTTTTTTCCTAAATGTTCTGCTGATGCCAAAGATCATCACAAGGCTGGAATCCAGGAATGAGTTGCAATTGTATTGTCTACCTCAGGCTGAGAATTTGTGTAGGGACTTTCAAAGACAGAAGCCAATAAGCCTATTATGTTGCAAACGCAAAAGACAATGGTTTTTGTAACAAACACAGATTGAAAAGGGAAGGATTAGAGCATGAGTAACAAAGAAGAGAAATAATTATTCTGAGTGGGATAGGGGTGTAAAAGGATTACCACCCACCAGGCCAGCTCAAGATAATAAATCTCAGAGCTTTCAGCAGCTGCAAGGTAGGTGATCGTGTAAATATTCACATAACATTTCTAAAATTAAATGTCGCTGTTACAGAAACAAAAGAATGAAGTGGGGCATGCCACAGTAGGTGTGTCAGTCAGAAAACAGTCGGAAAAACTGTTGGAAAAATGGGGCCAATACCAGACTGTCCAGCAGAAGGAATTTAATACAGGGCACTAGTTATAAGGGTGTTGGTAGAACTAAAAAAACAAACGGGGAAAGATGAGGAAGCTGCTGCCTCCCCTAGGGCTGGGGGGAGATGAGAGTATGTACCTAAAAGCCAGAAGTAAGGCTGCTTGCTTTATGGAAGTTAGATCCACACAAGGTCTCAGACATGGAGATATACTGCCCAAAGCAAACACAGAGGGAGAACTAGATCCTGTCTCTTTCCAGTCTGCCAACAATTCCTCCCACTGGGAGAACCTACACTGTGGCGAGCATTGCCCTCTGAGGAATGCGCCATTAAGACCCTCATAAGCCTCAGGGCCCGATTGTACTCTCCTTCGTATGCATCCTGGACTTTATGGTATGAACGTAAAAAAGGAGATGGCCTTTGGCCAGATCGCTCCAGAGACCTGCTCAGTTACTGGAGTCCCTGCTTGCTCCCTAAAGCTAGGAAAAGCAACCCTGGAGGGGAAGTTGGTGCCTTTGTGGAACAAGCAATAAACCTGCTGATGCAGATATGGTGGTGACTCCCCAAGATGGAAGCCCAGTTCTATAGAAAAATGTCTATGCAAAGTCCTTGCTTTACAATGTCTATGTAAAGTCCCTGCTTTACAATGTCTATGCAAAGTCCCTGCTTTACAATGACTATGCAAAGTCCCTGCTTTACAATGACTATGCAAAGTCCCTGCTTTAGGGGTTTATACATGGCTATGCATTGCTATTAAATTTGCCTTGCAACCATCAGTTGTTTGTGCCCTTCTGATCCCATACCTTGGTGCTTTCAGTTCCCTACCCCCTCTTGTCGACTGTTGCTGCACTTTGAGGACCCGCCTTGGATGGCAGCACTACACAGGAGCTAGTTAGCAAGGGAGCCTGGGAAAGTAGGTGTCAAGGGAAGGGCATGGAGAAGATCTGAAAGCAAATGAGCAGATAACCAGCACAATAGACAGTCAATCACCAAGAAAACCTATGAAATAGAGAAAAAGATACCACTCCTTCCACTTAGAGTTAAAAAGAACTCTCAACACAAAAGAGATGACATCAATATTAGTTTTAATTGGAGTACCATTTAGAAATGCCACTGGGTTATGTTCTCCCATCAAAAAGGTGCTGCTATAATATTGAAAGTCTCCCCACACAACCAGATTTCTTTCCACATGTAAGAGGGTAAAAGGAAACTCATTTTTAGTTGTTCATCTGCTCTCAGATTTCATAGACCTGGAAGAATTCAAAGAAAAAACATGGGGAAATGCATGTAGGATGGTCATCACTTTAATTTCCCTAAGATATTAAAACTTACACAAATACCATCTAACAATTCCCTGATTTTATGAAATAAGGTCATTGTAATAGCAGAACACTAAAAGGATATATTTCCAGAATTAAGTACTGTCCCAACTGCCCTGTCTTTACTTTTCTCATTTCGTTACAGCCGGTGAAAAGTTTGCAAAACCAGCACAGAATCACAGAAGGACAATGTAAGGTTATCTCAATGGGAGGTTCCCAAAAGGATTGTATTGACTTGTAAAACTGAATGAGCTCTGGAGAAGAAAGCATAGAATCCTAGACCAACTAAATTTGTATAAGTTTGGACAATGTAATCAATCTCTGGGTCCCACTTTCCTTAGATTGTGAAGATTAGATTTAGAACATCTCTGCATCTTCAGGGTGAGCAGAGATGTGAGTGCTGACTTGCTCAGCTCAGTCTCGGGGAAGTGTGAGCACAAAAATCACAAGTACCGATTCCTAAAGTGCACATGCTCAGGTCGTGCCCAGCACGTGGGAAGTCAAGGACACCTGGGCACTCAAAGCAACTCCATTGGTTGGCGCCTCAGCCCCTCTTTCTGTGCCACCTTTTTTCTCAGCTCACATTCATGAATCAACGTATCCACCAAATTGACCAAAAACTATTGCAGCCACACATGATGCCCATGAGGGTGGAGCCATCACCTCAACTTTTTTTCTACCAACCAATTCAATATAAAAATAGGCATGGTGATAAAATATGGCAATAATGGAAGAATTTAGTTTTATTAATTTTAACATTGTTTTATGGACAAACGTCAATCTGTAATTGCAAGGAAAACAAAAGATAAAAAGCAAAACACTAAAAGAGCCCTCCCATTTTTCAGATGTTGGAGTAAATGGTCACCAATGCTAAATTTCTACAGAAAGTTGGTGAAATGGGGGCATTAGGACTATAAGCCATTGACAACAGGCCCCTTGCATAATCACTGCAGCCAGCCCAAGTGACCTGAAAAGTCTAAGACAGAATTCTGGTCAATAAAGCAAAAGACAAACGGGAGGTTATTTCTCCTTGGTCTCATAACTAGCAGGTAATTTGAACGCAAGTCCTGCTCAGCTTTTCGAGTCCAAGGCTAGTGTTCTTACAATGACCTGCTTCTAAAAGAAGTCCATGTGGTCACAGGCTGTCACCAACAGAAAAGGTGCTGCTTTGTTTACACACAGGGACATGACAGCATCTGCTGGCTTCACTGCCCCAAAAGATGTTAAATAATGCTCAGTATTGTTTGACCTGGGGAGCGGTTGGTAATAACCCTAAGGAACTAGGCAAAAAATACAACAACAGCAAAGTGATTCTTTGTAGTATTAGCACATCTTCTGATATATCAGGGTACACACTCAGAGCCCTGTGTCCAGGCACATGTACACACATGCGGAGCATACCCCCACTTCCTGCAATAAAAGGGACAGAAAGGATAATCTTGGGTTGAAGAAAAAAGGCACATTTCATTTCCAATAGTTGCTAGATTGATTTCATCAGCTATCTACTGAGGAGGGCTTTTCAGCATTTTCCTGTCATTGTTCCCCTCAGAGAGTCCTGACCCAAAACTTGAAGTCCAGAAAAGTTACCAATGAGGAACCACACAGCCCTTTGTCAAGGGGGCACTGTCAAGGTGAGACCAGACGCAGCCCAACACTGTCCACATTTTCTCAGAGACAACACAACTGTAAGTTCGAGCATATCTCACGGGTAACCAACATGTCAAGTTCTTAAAAAGAGCATCTTACCTGATGTGGCTGCGAACTGGACCATCTGCTATAGGTGGGAACACCGGACGGCTTACTGGCTGAGGTTCTCTAAGAAAAGGAAAGAGAAAACAGATGTCACGCTGTTACACAGACTGAACACACTTTTCATTTCTCTAAATGAATGATTTATTCAGTGTCTACAGTTCCAAAACTTAACACATCTTAGACTCTATCTGAACTGAGTCTTTCTGATTCATTTCTTTTAAAACATAGTCTCCTCAACAAGTATAATCATATGGACATTAAAGTCAAGACAACTGGATCCACATCTCAGTTTGTACTAGTTTTTTAACGTGGTATGAGTCACCCACATGCTCTCTGTCTCAACTTTCTCTTCTATGGAACCTGGAATGATCATTTTTATGTCACGGGACTCCTGTGAGGGTCACATATGACAATAGCTGTGAAGCACTTTGTACAGTAAAGAACTATGCAAGTATAAGGCGTCCATTCAACAAGCAGAAAATAAGACATGTTATTTTACGTTTCTGTTTGAAACAAAACTGGTTTACAAACACCTAAGTTAATAAATGAGGTCATGTGAGTGCCAGTTATTCTTGTTATAAAAAGATCCTTCACCTTACAAGAGGACCACACCATTGCTACCAGCAACCTGGGCTTGTAAAATGCCACAAGCTCACCATACATGAGCTCATCCCAAACCATTCTCATCACCATTTCCTTTTTCTACTTCTACCATGGAGGCTAGAAAAGCTACATGCTCACTTTCTGAGTATTTCTTCCCACCAGCGCTGGCCCATGAGATGTGATCATAATTCTGCTGTGGGTGGGCAGTGGTCAGGAGTTCTGAGAAACCCTTTGCTTTCCTGATAAAAGGGAAAAGATAAGGCTTATACATTCCCCATTACTCTTCTTTCTCGCTACATGCACATATGCTACACGGGAGCTGAAGCAACCATTTTGTGACCATGAGGAAAAGGCTGAGATGCTATCCATGATCTTGTTAAGCAGCTGAACCATGACTTCTGGCTACTACTTTTGCCTAAACCCTCCTTGTGTCATTGACATTAATTGCGTTTTTCTACTACTAGCAGGGTGTAATGCCATGCTCTGCTGTTCATTCAAATTGAGTCAAATTACAAGATTTCAGTTCTTCAGAAGCTTGTGGATGCTTCAGGCAGAGAGAACATACAGACAGAAGCATGAAGATGTGAAAGCGATTGGTATGCTTTGAAGATGATCAATAGGTCAATACAGTATGGCCAATTCCTGCATCCCCCATCACTGCACTCTATTTGCTCTTCAGGACTCTTGTGTGATTCCCAGTTGGCCTTTGCTGATTCCAACAGCTTCCCTGCATCTCTGCAACAGAGAGCCTCGTGTGCTGGCTGCTGCTGTGTCCTGCCTGCTCTGATCAGCTTCCCTCTGCATCTGCCCCTCCAAGGGGGCAGGGCTGGGACCACTCTCTCCTGCCTCACTGAGGTTAATGGGAATGAACCCAAGAGCAAGTGTGAGAGAAGCATCTTGTTTTCAACTTGGATGGAGGGAGAACCTCAAGGAGGAGCTAGAAGTTAAACCAAAATCTTCATCATTTTTCCTCAGGGAGAAACAACAGGGATGATCTTATCACTGAAGGACCATGTGTATTCTCCAATGCTCACTTTCCTTGTTGTGAAGTAATGTCCCCATGCTCCCTTCCCATCTAGCCCCAAATCCATTCAATTCAATGATTCTAATATATTCACTTTTAGAGTATATAAATGGTAACCAATTATAGTGGCAAGGCTGACTTTCCACGGAAGGATTAGATTCCTTTCAATGTTATGTGTTTAAAATACTAAAAAGAACCTTCTTCTTAAATCTCAGCTAACTAGATAAGGTTCATAATCTAGACTAGCTCTTTGCCTGGATGTTTTAACAGAGTCCATCTTCCCTACACTTTTAGGAAGAGGCTGTTGGCTGGTTTTCCAGCCCAACAATTTGGGCTTCAGCAGTCTCTTTAAGTCTCTTTAAATCATAAGATTTTAGAATTCACCATCAGACTAATTTTGGAGGCATTATGTCTTGAGAACATAATTCATCATTATTTAAAGTCACAGTACGGGTTTCCAAAATTATAACAATAAATTTTATATTTATTATCAGAAGAATTAAGATTTGGGCTTTTTTAAAATTGAGATATAATTGACACATAACATTGTATAAGTTTAAGGTGTACAACATGTTGATTTAATACATTTATATACTACAATATGATGCCCACTCTAGTGTAACACTTCTGTCAGGTCACATAATTATCATTTCTTTTTTATGGTGAGAACAATCAAGACCTAGTCTATCAGCAACTTTGAGTGTTGTTGACTATAATCTCTATGCTGTGCATTAGATCTTTAGGACTTATCTGCTAGTTGCAAGTTTGTACCCTTAAACAACACCTTCCCCAACAGCTCTTGGTAACCACCATTCTACTCTCTGTTTTTACAATCTTGGCTTTTTTAGATTCCATGTATAAGTGGTATCAGACAGTATTTGTCTTTCTCTGTCTGACTTACTCATTTAGCACAATGCCCTCCAAGTCCAACCATGTTGTCACAAATGGCAGGATTTCCATCTTTCTTGTGGCTGAATAATATTCCATTGTGTATATGTATGCACCACATCTTCTATATCCTAAGTGTTGATGAACACTTAGGTTGTTTCCATATCTTAGCTCTTGTGAATAAACATGCCATAAGCATGAGAGTGCAGATATCTATTCAAAATCCTGTTTCACTTTCTTTGGGTATACACCCAGAGGTGGGATTGCTGGATCATACGGTAGTTCTACTTTTAACCCTTTAAAGAACCTACATACTGTTCTCCATAGTGACTATACCAATTTACCTTCCCACCAACAGTGTAGGAGGGTTCACTTTTCTCCACACCCTTGCCAACACCTGTCTCTTATCTTCTTCAAAGCTTTGGATTTTATAAATAAAATTTAAATTCTGGTAATCAAAGTCAAGATATGAGCACTGACATTCAAAACACATTTTAAAGAAAAGTGAGATGTGTGACATGCAGCACGTGACTCAAATTCTTAAGGAACCTTGAAGTGGGAAGAGCAGAAGATGGGCACTTGTGGATTTGAATGCAATAATAACTCCCTCTGAAATGGACCTCTATCTCCTCTGGATAAGTATCACAATTCTTCCATGCCCACCCTTCACTTTTTCCTAAAGGTCACACTGCACATCAGCACTGACACAAATATGATTCACTTTATAATGGCAATTACAGTCTTGTGATTCACATGCTTCGTATCCTTCCCAGTGCTCAGGATAAATGTAAAAGGCAAGAGAGACAACAAAGCAACTGGGCAACATTAAGTACAAATTTTAAAGGCATAACAACATTCATAATCATACCATAGCTTCTGATGGATGTGGCTGTATTTGAAAACTAGTCTCATAGCATAAAACATGAAATCTGGTTGGGTTTCCTTCATGTGTTTTTAATAAACTAGCCATAATGTGTGGTTTGGATTTCAGCTTAAACAAAAATAAACTTACCCGACAAACCAGATAACTAATTGTTCATACCCTCACTCTCCTCCTGCTAGAGCCCTGGGCAACCAGTAGTTAATCAAAGGGACAAACCCACATCAGAATAAAGAGGCTTGCATGAATTCTCTGACCCCAGGAATTCACAAATCTCTGAGAGTGGGATCCAGCAATTTGCATTTTTAAGGGGCTCTTCAATTGATTCACATTAGATCTTAAAAGCAAAGAAAAAGGCCAGAATAATCCTAGCACAACCTTCTCCTGCTACAGTTGTCCATTGAAAGACAAGAGCTATGAAGAGCAGAGGCAAGAAGACCCGAGGATATTATTGAGCAGTTTTCTCTAAACAGATAAAATGAACTCTCAGACTCTAGAGAAATATTTCTGGAAACTGTGGGAAGACGCTTGGGGAGAAAGAATCTCATTTTTAATCTACAGATATGAATTAAACTTTGAACCACCAAACTTAATTAAATGGGTGGGTAAGGGTTTCAGTTTGGATATCCACCCACACCCCACACTCCCTACCTTTGGAAAACCTTCTCTAAATACCAAGAATAGGCTCTGCCCTTCTGATGTGTTTCCAACACATCCGTACCTACCCCTTATCAAAACTCTGCTCACTCTATCTTGTAATTGCCTTCTAAATGCAGCTTTCTCTTGTAGACTGTACATCCCACAAGGTTATAGGGATGAGGGATAGCAAGTTGGGATTGGATGTTATTTACTCGTGTAATCAGGCATGCCTGTGCCTGGAATACAGTAAGTGCTCAGTAAAAATCATGTCAATTAATTAAAAGGTTCATTAAACTTAACCCGATCCAACTTTGGCAAGTATGGAGACACTGGTGATGGAAGTGACATTTCTGAGGGAAAGTATCCATGAAAATTGGCAGGATTTGACAGTCTCAGTGCTACTTGATTTCCTAAAAGTGTAGCACCATTGGCCCAGACTTCTAGATATTAGGATAGGGAGTTTTCTTAAATATGGCTTCAAAGAAAATACTGCTCAAGTAATGAGGGCAAGAAATAAGGAAAATGGCAGACACCACTTTGAACTTGAGAGTCTTGGGTGCATGTTAATCCACATAAAAAGTCTCCTGAATGAGTACTGTGGGGCAGACTTTGAAAAAACTAGATGACCCATCAAAGCAGGCAGAAGCTAGAAGTCAAAAAGATATTGAGACTCAAACATTTACCCTACTTTGCATCTTCTGTCTCTCCCGTCTCCAGGCTGGTGAGGCTTGTGGGAATGTAGTTTACTTATATCATGGAGAAAGGAGTTCAGGAGGAGAAGAATGTAGAATATTTTAGTGACAAAAGCATGCAGACAATGTCACTAAGAGGCTTCCTTTTTAACAGACTGTTTTGTCAAACCAAGGAAAAGGAGTGCTATTCAGAAACCTGGAAGACAGACCAAATTCAAGGGCAGCTCACAGTTGAGGAAAGCTGCCAGATGTTGCAGCAAGACGGCCAGCCAGCCAGGCAGCTGCTGTTCTCCATCCTACAACTGTCCTCCAAATCTAATCGCCCATCACCATAAGACAAGGAGCTTGGGGAACATGGACATTTTTCAATAGCTGGAGTTTTTCCTGCATTAAGCCTTAAGCCTAATTAAAGCACGAAAAATGAAAAACCAATAAACGGTGTTGGAAGATGCCAATTGGACATATGAATTTAATATCATAGCACAAAAAAGTCATTGACAGATAGGATCCAGGAATCCACATGGGTTACTCAGACAGTCTGAACTCTGGATGATAGACATGACTTCTGGGATTTTCATTTCAGATGGAAAAATCATGTTTCCAACTCTAATGAGATGATTCATGCAAGGAACAAGACCAAAAAAGCAAATAACCTAGACAGCAGCAACATTTTTAATAAGCAAGGTGTAGAGAGCTGACTCAAAAACCTTTCTTCTGGAGCACTTGTACTTTACAAGTACAAGTGGCAAAGGCTCTACCCACACACACCTTAATAAGCAGCTACCAAAAAAATCACAAGTAAGGACGCAGACCAGACAAACTAAGAAAAGAAAATTGATTAAAAAAAGAAAAGAGCATGGGGTGAAGTTCTGAAGTCTCTTTAACAATTTTGCTATTGAAAGGGCCACACAGTTTCCTCGTTGTAGTGGTGGTGTTCTAGAACATACTCTCTAATATGTGTTGCTACACTGATTCGGCATTTACTAAACTTCTATACAGTTAGTGTCTGTGAGATAGATAAGAAACAGTCTCTAAACTCTCTGTCCTTTATAAATGCAATCACAAACTTATTACCCTCATTTTAATAAGGAATTATTGAGCCACTTATGGAATGCCAGAACTCTGGACCTAACTAGCTCAGTCAAAGAGCACTAGCACATTCCTAATGCTACAGAGAATCCTAAGAGTTGGGTAAGGGATGCTACCTAAAAGTTGACCTAAATCTTTCCAGTTTCAATAAAAGCTCAGATCATTAAGGTATACGACAAGCAGCTCCCATATTCTCCGTTTCTTCTCAGTGCTAACCATCCTCTGGAATTCTTTTCTCCATTAAATCAATCCATTTTCTTTAACATTTCCCTGTGTGCCCTAGTTTCCAGGCTTTCAGTCATGTCACTGCCCTCCTTGGCCACCCCCAAAACCTCCAAACGCCTCCCTCTGAAGCTGTGAAATCTGAAATTGGATGAGTTACTCTTTGGGTCCTCATTCCATGACAAAATGCAAAATAAAATAAATCTAAGCTAGCCTCAGTGCAAACAATGAAAGAGAGAAAATCTCGATACAGTCAAGTACTAAAGATGGATTTAGTAACTATATTCAATAGGCTTTGCCTCTTGGTTCTATTTATTTTTCAGTAATGGAAGAGAAATAGCTGAGTCTGGGTTAAGGAGAACTTAGATGTAAAATAACACAGACTCCATCTTCCTCTAAGAGTTAAAATACCATGTGGATTTACTGAAATCAAAATGATGTTCCCAGGGTTTTTGTTTATTAGTCCTCCCCACCCCCACCTCCCACCAATGCACTTTAACTTGACAAGCACTTTAACTTGACAAGCAGTTTTTTGCATGCTTAGTATGTGCAAAGCACTCTATTAGCAACAGGGCTTACAAAGATGGATGAGATTCTCCCCAATGATGTTTTTCCTCTTCCTCCTCCAGTCCTGCCCCAAGGAACCAGGTGCAAGCCCATCTGCTGTCACTCTTCATCCCATTACCCTATGCAATTTCTTTATAGCTCTGATCACTATTTGAAATTACCTGTTCGTGTACTTGTTTGGTTCTACATTGTTCATGTCCCTCACTAGAATGTTAGAACCAAGAAAGCAGGGTTCTTGTCTTTTCCCCACTTTCCTTTGTTAATCGTTACTTTTACTATCATGCATACGGCAGTGTCTCAGTCAATATGAGCTGAAATTATGAATGAATGGAGAGACTCAGTTCTTATCCTCAAAGAGTGAAGGACAGTAACAAATCCAAAACTCTACTACAGGAAGGAGTGTTGCTCCTTCCCTCGTGCGTCTGTGCCCTGCATGGGGGAGCCATTCGCAACACACAAAAATCATACGTTGGTCTATTACGACACTTTTCCAGCAGAAATGATAAAGTAACTTACTGTCACAAATTTACAACAGTATTCCAACAAGTGGAAGTAAAATATCTTAGGCAGGGTGCCTAATTCTCAGTTACAAAAAGGCACTCTGCAGGCTACAATGGTCTCGCAAGGGCAATTCCCTTGCCTTGGGTTTTGAGTGTCCCAGATAAGAAGTGAGGACAGAAGAGGTTTTCTCACCAACAGATGCTGCTTTAAATGACCAGACTGTGGTTCCCCAGGCTCCAAGATGGCCTCTAATGACTCCCTGGGTCCTGGTATTCACACCATTTTATAGCCCCCTCCACACTGTATCAGGGCTGGTATGCTTAACCTGCAGAAACTGATAGAGATAAGGATACTCACTCACTAGGTTAGGTTCTAACTTGGGCTGCTCCCTCTCTCTGGGATCACTTCCTATGGGAGGGGCTGTATCACGAACCACCCTACGGAGAATCCCGCCGGTGAGAAGTTGAAACCGCCTGCAAACAGCCATGTGGGTGAACTTGAAGGTTGACCCTGCAGCCCCAGTCAAGTCTTCAGCCCTGGCTAAAGGCTTGACTGTAACTTTAAGAGAGACTATGACACAGAGCCACCCAGCCAGTCAGATCACATACCCCCTACCCTCAGAAACTGAACAAGGTAATCCATGTTTGTTATTCAACTGCTAAATTTGGGGGTAATTTGTTACACAGCAATAGATAACTAATTCACCTTATTAGCAGAAAAACTATTAACCTCTTATAAGTAAAAGTCTGTAGAAAGGATTTAATACCCTATGAATCATATCTAAGGGGGATGAAAACACTATTCTTGTGACTGGTAGAAAAAAGAAGTTTCAGGATTTTTTTCCCCCTTTAGGTCTTTTTAAAAAGCTAAGTCCCTGAATTTTCACATCATGATTTAACATGTCTTGCAGTCACTTTCTTCAAGGAGAGAGAACTGTAAGTCCCTGAAGACACAAACACAAGGTAATCTCCAGCTCCCTTCCTGCGCAAGACTAAAAACAGCAAACAGGATGCTCAGTAAATAAATGATAAGCTTCCTGTTATCAAGCAGCTTTCTCTGTAACTCAACTTGATCTTGCTGTATCTTACCAAAAAGAATGGATTCACTTGAGCTGCTGGGCTCGTCTGCCACCCCACATCTCAGAGACACAGAAACCCTCCCCTAGCAGCTGCCTAATAGGGCAGTGTATGGAGTTCTGCTTTCAAGGTACTAAGGGGAGAAAAGGCATGCACAGACTCTGTGTTCCCCAGAATGTGTGCTATGCAGAAACTGGACCTGCAAAGTGACCTGTTAAAAAAAAATGGTTCTTTCGTCAGTTTGGGGAAATACTATATTTCCCAATTGATCCAACCCAGGGGTCAGCACAATTTTTCTATAATTGGTCATACAGTAAATATTATAGGCTTTGTGGGCCATATAGTCTCTTTCAAAACCACTCACTTCTGCTGTGGACCATGACAGCAGCCATGGACAATACAAACAGGTGTAACTGGGCTCCAATAAAACTTTATTTGCAAAAAATGGCTTGGGTCAGACTTGGTCCATAGGTTGGGGTTTGTATATTTTTCCTGCCACTCACAGGAATGCTGAAGTACTGGGAAAGCAGGAAAGTAAACACAGAGGCCATTGATCCAACCTCTCTCTTAAAGAATCACTGCACATTCTGACATATAAAAGGCATTAAGAATTTCTGCTCCAAAGACTTATCCATGGATCCATTTGTTCAACTCAATTTCCCAAAAATTATTTGTCCAAAGAACGTATTTACTTACTTAATGATTTCTTTCCTGCACTCCTCCCTTGCCTTCCCCTCTTCGCCTCTCTTCTCTCTCTGTCAACTTGTCTTATTTTTTTAATTGAAGTATAGTTGATTTACAATGTTGTGTTCATTTCTGCCATATAGCAAAGTGATTCAACTATACATATATATTCTTTTTTAAATATTCTTTCCCATTATTATGGTTTATCATAGGATATTGAATGTAGTTCTCTATGCTATACAGTAGGACCTTATTGTTTATCCATTCTATATATAACAGCTTACATCTCTCAACTTGTCTTCTTATTGAATAACTATTAATAATTCAGAGATCTAGTCTTCCATAGAACATATCTGAGGAAATAATGAGTTACCTAATCTGCAGTGTGTATCAGCCTGAGTGAACAATTTAATTCTACCTCCGCAGAGAACTGACTTGGAACGTGGAGCGTCAATGAATGCTTCAAGCGATTTCTTGACTTTTATACATAGGATAGCCTCAAAGATAGAAAATTTTAGAAGTGTTTGGTTTTGGTTCTCAAGATGGTAGCATAGAAAGATCCTGAGCTCACCTCCTCTCATGGGCACATCAAAATTACAACTATTTATAGAACAACTGTCAATGAAAAAGATTGGAACCTACCAGAAAATATCTTGGACAACTAAAGACATAAACTATAGCCAAGACCCACAAATGGGAGGATAATTACAGTTGTAGAGTTTCTCTCCAAGGAACAAGGGGTCTGAGCCTCATATAGGGCTCTCCAGGCTGGGGGTGCTCACTGGGAAGATGAGCCCCCAGAACGTTTGGCTATGAAGGCCAGTGAGACTCACTTTGAGGAGTCTCACAGGACTTGGTGAAATAAAGACTCTACTCTTAAAGGATTCACACAAAATCTCACACACGCTGGGACTGAGGGCAGAAACAGTAATTTGAAAAGAGCCAGGGTCAGACCTGCCTGCTGATCTTGGAGAGTTTTCCAGAGAGGCAGGAGGCAAGTGGAGCTCCCCTGGGGACAGAGACACTGGTGTCAGCCATGTTTGGAGTCTCATTCTAATTGTGCTGGCAAGCACCATTGTGGAATCCTCCCACCCAGCTCCACTCCCACCCACCAGCCCATAAGCACCAAGTCTGGGACACCTCAGGTCAAGCAACTAACTTGTGGGGGGACACAGCCACGCCCACCAGCAGACAGATTGCCGTAAGACCCCTGAAGCCTACAGCCACCCCTGAACATGGCCCAGCCCACCAGAAGACTCAGGACCCAGCCCCACGCAACAGTGAACAAGCACTAGACCTGCGACCCCCAGAGACCTGCTGCCAGAGATCCCAGGGCTAGCTCCACTCACCAGCAAGTCTGCTTGAGACAAAGCCTCAACCACCAACAGGATGACACAAGGACAACTACAGCCCTGCAGGCTGTCATGGCAGGATCCAGCCCACCCAACAGCAGGCCAACACAAGCTTCAGGATTCCATGAACCTTACAGCCAGCCACATCAGAAACCAGCCATGCCCACCGGTGAGTCCACATCAGCTCTGGGACCCCTGGCCCTGCAGCCAGACCACAGGACCCCACTCTGCCTGCCACTGGGCCAGCACTAGCCCCAGAACCTGGCTGCAGGCACCAGCCCCAGGATCCCCTAGACTCTGACTATGCTCACCAGTGAGCCAGCACTAACCCCAGGGCCACCTGGAGATCTGCAGCAAGCTGCCTCATGACCTGGCCCAGCCATCCAGTGGCCAGCATGTTATGGACAAGGCAGGATCTGGCCACCAACTGACCTTGAGGCCAGCAATCCCTATCAGACGTCCCAGAGTACTCAGCCCACCATAACAAAAGGACCAATGCAGCCCACATAGCGGGGCTGGGCATATAGCTCTAGTGTCCAGAGGTGAGTGCACTTCTGGGAAGCATAGGACATCACCTACAAAAGGCCATATCTCCAAGGTTGAGAAACATAACCAACCTACCAGACATCCTCCCTGACTTCAGACTATACTACAAAGCTACAGTAATCAGAACAATACAGTACTGGCACAAAAACAGACACATAGATTGATGGAACAGAATAGAGAGCCCAGAAATAAACCCACACATTTAACGTCAATTAATCTATGACAAAGGAGGAAAGAATATACAATGGAGAAAAGATAGTCTCTTCAATAAGTGGTGCTGGGAAAACTGGACAGCCACGTGTAAAAGAATGAAATTAGAACACTTCCTAACACCATACACAAAAATAAACTCAAAATGGATTAAAGACCTAAATGTAAGACCAGATACCATAAAACTCCTAGAGGAAAACATAGGCAGAACACTCTTTGACATAAATTGCAGCAATATTTTCTTGGATCCATCTCCTGAAGCAAAGGAAATAAAAGCAAAAATAAGCAAATGAGACATGATTAAACTTAAAAGCTTTTGCACAGCAAAGGAAGTCATTGACAAAATGAAAAGATAATCTACTGAATGGGAGAAAATATTTGCAAATGATATGACCAGTAAAGGGTTAATATGCAAAATATATAAACAGCTCATACAACTCAACATAGAAAAAACAAATATCCCAATAGAAGACCCAAATAGACATTTCTCCAAAGAAGACATACAGATGGCCAACAGACACATGAAAAGATGCTCAACATAGATAATCATCAGAGAAATCCAAATGAAAACCACAATGAGATATCACCTCATACCTGTCAGAATGGCTATCATCAAAAAGAACACAAATAACAAATGTTGGTGAGGATGTGGAGAAAACGGGTCCTTTGTACTCTGCTGGTGCAAATGTAAATTAGTGCAGCCACTGTGGAGAACAGGATGGAGTTTCCTTTAAGGAGTAAAATAGAGCTACCATATGATTCAGTAACTCCACTCCTGGGTATATATCCAAAGAAAATGAAAACTCTAATTCTAAAAGATACATGCACCCCAATGTTCACAGCAGCATCATTTACAATAGCCAAGATATGGAATCAACCTAAGTGTCTATCAACAGATGAATGGATAAAGAAGATGTTAGATAGATAGATGATAGATAGATGATAGATAGATAGATACAATGGAATACTACTCAGCCATAAAAAAGAATGAACTTTTGCCATTTGCAACAACACTGATAGACCTAAAGGGTATTATGCTTAGTGAAATAAGTCAGACAGAGAAAGACAAATACTGTATGTTATCTGTGGAATCTAAAAAATAAAACAAATGAACGAATATCATAAAACAGAAATAGATATCCTTTGCTGTGCAAAAGCTTTTAAGTTTCATTAGATCCATTTGTTTATTCTTGTTTTTATTTCCATTTCTCTAGGAGGTGGGTCAAAAAGGATCTCGCAATCCCACTACTGGGCATATACCCTGAGAAAACCATAATTCAAAAAGAGTCATGTACCAAAATGTTCATTGCAGCTCTATTTACGATCGCCAGGACATGGAAGCAACCTAAATGTCCATCAACAGATGAATGGATAAAGAAGATGTGGCACATATATACAATGGAATATTACTCAGCCATAAAAAGAAATGAAACTGAGTTATTTGTAATGAGGTGGGTAGACCTGGAGTCTGTCACACAGAGTGAAGTAAGTCAGAAGGAGAAAAACAAATACCATATGCTAACACATATATATGGAATCTAAGAAAAAAAAATGTCATGAAGAGATTAGTGGTAGGATGGGAATTAAACACAGACCTACTAGAGCATGGACTTGAGGATATGGGGAGGGGGAAGGGTAAGCGGTGACGATGTGAGAGAGTGGCAGGGACATATACACACTACTAAATGTAAATTAGATAGCTAGTGGGAAGCTGCCGCATAGCACAGGGAGTTTACCTCTGTGCTTTGTGACCACCTAGAGGGGTGGGATAGGGAGGTGGGAGGGAGGGTGATGCAAGAGGGAAGAGATATGGGAATATATGTATATGTATAACTGATTCACTTTGTTGTAAAGGAGAAACTAACACACTATCGTAAAACAGTTATACTCAAATAAAGATGTTAAAAAAAAAACACAAAAAAAACAGAAATAGACTCACAGATATCAAAACTAGTAGTTACCAGTTGGGAAAGGGAAGGGGAAAGGGGCACAATAGGGATAGAGAATTAAGCGGTACAAACTACTACGTATAAAATAATTAAGATACCATGATATTATGTACAGCACAGAGAATATAGCCAATATTTTATAATAACTATAAATGGAGTATAAGCTATAAAAATGTTGAATCACAATGTTGTACACCTGAAACTAATTGAAACTAATATAATATTGTAAATCAACTATACCTCAGTTTTTAAAAAAAGTGTTTGGTTTTTGTGTTTATTTTGTGAAAATTGTTCGATTGATGCCTTGCCACATTCTTCTGTCCTCCACCTTCCCCCACCCCCACCTGAGGAGTGATTGCTACTTCTGGAACTTGTAGGATGAAAACCATCATATTAGGAAGTTTTGGATTTGATCATTACCCCTAGACAATGTCAAGGAACTAACAGATCTAGAACTTAAAACTCAAAGTTGATTTCATTGGTCAAATTCACAAACTGAAGATTTTCTGGCAAAGTGTGTTAGAAACTTATAAGACACACATAGTAGTGTCAAGTATGGTCAGAGTTCTTTTAAACAGAAGAAACCTTTAAATTCCTCAGTATTGTCCTATGATTATTGGTGACTGTTGACCAAACAGGCCAATCCTGGTACAATGTGAGAGGGGACAGTATGTGAATTCCAGGAGAGTGAATCACTGGAGGAGGTCTCTTGGAAGCTGCCTGTCACATAAGGTCTGTGGAAAAAAAAATGGGAAGCAGGTATTTTATCTCCTGAATCTGATACTAATTCTGTGGCATTTACCAAGTCATTTCTGCTAATCTATATATTGGGGGAGTTGAACTAAAATCAAATGTTCGGTAACAATATAAATCTATCAATATTTATACATTACTTAATATATTTTCAGTGCACTTTCATATTAATGATACCACACGGTGGACAATGTTGAGTGAGAAGGGTCTGGCCACAGGCTGGCTAGAAGCCAGTTTCCCAGAATGAGGCTGCCTCTAACTGAGATTCCAACCTAATCGTTTCTTCCTCAAAGCCATGAGAATCTTCAGGAAAGTCAGACTATCCTGAGCTTAGATACCACCAAGGCCCTATAATCCACAAGGCCTTTCAAAGCTTGAACTTTTCAAATCCTGAGAAGAGAGTTGGCAGTTCCTGAATTTTAGGAGTGGTTTAATCACCACCCCCCACCCCATCAAATTGGAGAACCCCTTTCTGTCTCTTCATCACACAGAGACATGTAACTCTCAGAAGTTTTCCCCCATAAGAACATGTCCATCTTTATCCAGGGATTGCCTCCCGTCCCTTTATTTTCATTATGAAACAGAGTAGGAGGACCACATTCTCTGTAAAAATAACACCAGATGCCACAGCTGCAATGGGCCTCCCAGACACGGACACTTGTGACAAGGCTCTGATCTGACCGTGTGTGTGGCTGTGGGTTGTGGGGAGAGAATGGCCACAGCTGTCACAGCGGATCAGGTTTATCCTTGGTGCTAATGTCCATGTACCAAGCACCCTTGGCCTGCGCTCTTTCCAGGATGAGTGTGTTTACAAGTGGAAAACGTTTGAAGTCTTTGCTCTGTGACTGAATGGAATATGTCAGAGAGAACGCTTTTATGACTCTTCCTGAAAATTATCATGTGGCTGATCCTTCTTGTGGGCCTAAAAGTAGAAAAATACACTTTAGTTTTTCTCTCTCCAGGAAACTAAAGATTTCACAATTCTTAAAATAAGGAATAAACTATAAAGTTTAAAACTTTATGTAGAAATAAGCAACTGTATCCTATGAAAATACTCATAAATTGGGGATTAAGTTAATTCTTCCAAATACAGCCATCTATTTAGAAGAATTTTGTTGCCATCTACATTATTTGAAACTTAAAAAAATATATACAGGAGGAGGGGGGTGAGGTAGAAAATTGAGCCTAATTTTAAGAGAGTGGGATTTAGGGCCAGCACATGTAAAAGCATTCACAAGCATTAAATCACAAAAGAAATTAACTACCCCCTGCGATGTGTATTTAAATGCAATCAATTCTGAGAAATTGTGGAAAGACTGCCCTCTTCAGACACACTACTTTTTCTTTTTAAGTTGCTATAGATTTTTTTCTATATAAGTCTCTCTAGGGGAAAATGGAGTATGGGGTAAAATAGTTATAAATCAGAGGTTTACTCTAAGAAATAAATGTCAAAGAAGTACATGGAAAAAATGTTCTTAAGTGCCTAGTCTGCCTGTCTGGACTTGCCTAGAATATGTATCTTATAAGTATTCTGCTTGGCTCTTGAAACATCTAATAAGCAAGCTTTAGAATCCTGAACGGTAATTAATTAATGCAACTGTCAGGGCTGAAATGTTTACCTCGGCTGTCACATATCTCAGTGTATTCAGAATAAACACCTGAAGTCACAATAATTGGCTTTCATGTCATTAGAATTTTTAATAGCCATGATGAACTCTACTCATTCCACACCAAACTCTTGTTTTCTGTTTTATTCCTGTCATTTGGAGCAAGCTGAAATGACAATTAGAGAGTCCTGTCATAACGAAAGGTATTGTGCATATTTGGGTCCTTGGGCAGGCCCTCATCTGGCTGTCGGCAGAGCTTCCTTGGAAACTCTATAGGCAGGTCTTAGGGAGAACCAAGTGGGAAATTTCATTTGAAACTCAACTTTCTTTTCTACATTTCCGGATCTGGGCCTTTCCCCCACCCCCAATATTTACTTTTTCAATGATCAGATGCAGAATATGAGTCTCATATAATGAGTCCAAAAACCACACTCAAAAACCAATTTCAATTCCTTATCGTCAGTCCAGAACAAATTAGAGCAAAAAAAAAAAAAAAAAAAAGACCAACAAATGAGAAAATACCCCCATTGTATCACCTTCTACAAGAAGGACAGGAAGAAATCTAGCTTGCAAAGTGGCCTCTTTTGCTTCCTAACTGCGATGAAAAGAGAAGGCACATTATATACTCAATTAAACAGAGGTCACTGCAGAGGGAAATTCTAAACTGTTCTAAACTACTTTTCGAGAAACAGTAGTTTAAGAAAATTGAATTAGAGTTTGTAGGAAACTGGTGTGTACGGCAGTGATAACTAATGATTTACATGATACCTGACATCTGTAATATACACGAGCGTTTTTGCAGTGGGACATAAACACAGAACTAACTTGTTTATGATTGGAGGCAACTTGCTGAAAGGAAATGCATGCTAGCATATTTCTCCTCTAGTTTGAGTATTCAGTTTCATGTATAATTGATAGATTACCATTTTTATGAAGGGTAAAATAATAGTAAATAAATATGAAGATTTAAAATAACATCCATGGAGGAGCTTCAAGATGGCGGAAGAGTAAGACGCGGAGATCTCCTTCCTCCTCACAGATACATCAGAAATACATCTACACGTGAAACTTCTCCTACAGAATACCCACCGAACGCTGGCAGAAGACCTCAGACCTCCCCAAAGGCAAGAAACTCCCCACGTACCTGGGTAGGGCAAAAGAAAAAAGCAAAAAACAGAGACAAAGAATAGGGACGGGACCTGTACCTCTGGGAGGGAGCTGTGAAGGAGGAAAGGTTTCCACACACTAGAAGCTCCTTCGCGGGCGGAGACTGTGGGTGGCGGAGGGGGGAAGCTTCGGAGCCGCGGAAAAGAGCACAGTAACAGGGTGCGGAGGGCAAAGCGGAGAGATTCCGCAGAGGATCGGTGCCGACCGGCACTCACCAGCCCGAGAGGCTTGCCTGCTCACCCGCCAGGGCAGGCGGGGGCCGGGAGCTGAGGCTCGGGCTTCAGTCGGATCCCAGAGAGAGGACGGGGGTAGGCGGTGTGAACACAGCCTGAAGGGGTTACTGCGCCACAGCTAGCCGGGAGGGAGTCCGGTTTAAGTCTGGAGCTGCCGAAGAGGCAAGAGACCTTTTCTTCCCTCTTTGCTTCCTGGGCGTGAGGAGAGGGGATTGAGCGCGCCGCTTAAAGGAGCTCCAGAAACGGGCACGGAGCTGCCAAAGAGACAAGAGACTTTTACTTGCCTCTTTGCTTCCTCGGGCGCGAGGAGAGGGGATTAAGAGCACCGTGTAAACGAGCTCCAGAAACGGGCGTGAGCCGCGGCTGTTGGCACGGACAGTAGAGACGGGTGTGGGACGCTAGGGTTGCTGCTGCCGCCACCAAGAGGCCTGTGTGCGAGCACAGGTCACTCTCCACACCACCCCTTCCGAGAGCCTGTGCAGCCCGCCACTGCCGGGGTCCCGGGATCCAGGGACAGCTTCCCCAGGAGAACGCGCGGCGCGCCTAGGGCCGGTGCAGCATCACGCCGGCCTCTGCCGTCGCAGGCTCGCCCCTCCCCCCCGGCCTGTGCCAGAGCCACCGAATCAGCTGCTCCTTTAACCCTGTCCTGTCTGAGTGAAGGGCAGACGCCCTCGGACGACCTACACGCAGAGGTGGGGCCAAGTCTAAAGCTGAACCCCAGGAGCTGTGTGAACAAAGAGGAGAGGGGGAGGTCTCTCCCAGCAGCCTCAGAAGCAGCGGATTAAAGCTCCACAACCAACTTGAAGTGCCCTGCATCTGTGGAAAATCTGAATAGACAACGAATCATCCCAAGCTGAGGAGGTGGACTTTGGGAGCAAAATATACTATTATTTTCCCCTTTTTTCTTTTTGTGAGTGTGTATGTGTGTGCTGCTGTGTGAGATTTTGTCTGTATAGCTTTGCTTTCACCATTTGTCCTAGGGTTAGACCAACCCGTTTTTCTTTGTTTTTTTTAATAGAAATATTTCTTCATAATAATTATTTTTTATTTTAATAACTATACTGTATCCTACTTTATTTTGTCTTCTCCCTTCCTTTCTTACTTTCTTCCCTCCTTTCTTCCTTCCTTTCTCCCTTCTTTCCTCCCTTCCTTCCTCTCTTCCTTCCTCCCTTTCTTCCTCTCCTCCTTCCTTTCTTTCTTGCTTCCTTCCTTCATTTCTTCCTTCCTTCCTTTCTTCCTTCCTTCCTCCTTTCCTTCCTTCCTTCCTTTTCTTTCCTTTCTATTTTTTCTCCATTTTATTTTGAGCCATGTGGCTTAAAGGCTCTTGGCGCTCCAGCCAGGCATCAGGGCTCTGCCTCTGAGGTGGGAGAACCAACCTCAGGACACTGGTCCACAAGAGACCTCCCAGATCCACACAATATCAGACAGCGAAAATCTCCCAGAAATCTCCATCTGAAAACCAAGACCCAGCTTCACTCAAGGACCAGCAACGAACAGTGCCGGACACCCTATGCCCAACAAAGAGCAAGACAGGTCTACAGCCCCATCCATTAGCAGAGAGGCTGCCTAAAATCATAATAAGGCTACCAACATCCCCAAACACACCACCAGACGTGGACCTGCCCAACAGAAAGACAAGATCCAGCCTCATCCACCAGAACAGAGGCACTAGTCCCCCCAACCAGGAAACCTACTCAACCCACTGAACCAACCTTAGCCACTGGGGACAGCCACCAAAAACAGAGGGAACTACGAACCTGCAGCCTGCAAAAAGGAGACGCCAAACACAGTAAGATAAGCAAACTGAGAAGACAGAAAAACACACAGCAGATGAAGGAGCAAGATAAAAACACACCAGACCTAACAAATGAAGAGGTAATAGCCAGTCTACCTGAAAAATAATTCAGAATAATGATAGTAAAGATGATTCAAAACCTTGGAAATAGAATAGACAAATTGCAAGAAACAGTTAACAAGGACCTAGAAAAAATAAAGAGGAAGCAAGCAACGATGAGCAACGCAATAAATGAAATGAAAAATACTCTAGATGGGATCAATAGCAGAATAACTGAGGCAGAAGGACGGATAAGTGACCTGGAAGATAAAATAGTGGAAATAACTACTACAGGACAGAATAAAGAAAAAAGAATGAAAAGAACTGAGGACAGTCTCAGAGACCTCTGGGACAACATTAAACACACCAACATTCGAATTATAGGGGTCCCAGAAGAAGGAGAGAAAAAGAAAGGGACTGAGAAAATATTTGAAGAGATTATAGTTGAAAACTTCCCTAATATAGGAAAGGAAATAGTCAACCAAGTCCAGGAAGCACAGAGAGTCCCATACAGGATAAACCCAAGGATAAACACGCCAAGTCACATAATAATCAAACTGTCAAAAATTAAATACAAAGAAAACATATTAAAAGCAGCAAGGGAAAAACAACAAATAACACACAAGGGACTCCCCATAAGGTTAACATCTGATCTTTCAGCAGAAGCTCTACAAGCCAGAAGGGAGTGGCAGGACATATTTAAAATGATGAAGGAAAAAAAAACCTACAACCAAGATGACTCTACCCAGCAAGGATCTCATTCAGATTTTTTATTTTTTTATTTTTTTTTTTTTTGCGGGCCTCTCACTGTTGTGGCCTCTCCCATTGCGGAGCACAGGCTCCGGATGCCCAGGCTCAGCGGCCATGGCTCACGGGCCCAGCCGCTCAGCGGCATGTGGGATCTTCCCGGACCGGGGCACGAACCCGTGTCCCCTGCATCGGCAGGCGGATTCTCAACCACTGCGCCACCAGGGAAGCCCAAATTTTATTTATTTATTTATTTTTTGCGGTATGCGGACCTCTCACTGCCGTGGCCTCTCCCGCTGCGGAGCACAGGCTCCGGACGTGCAGGCTCAGCGGCCATGGCTCACGGGCCCAGCCGCTCCACAGCATGTGGGATCCTCCTGGACCGGGGCACGAACCTGCGTCCCCTGCATCGGCAGGCGGACTCTCAACCACTGTGCCACCAGGGAAGCCCCTCATTCAGATTTGATGGAGAAATTAAAACCTTTACAGACAAGCAAAAGCTGAGAGAGTTCAGCACCACCAAACCAGCTTTACAACAAATGCTAAAGGAACTTCTCTAGGCAAGAAACACAGGAGAAGGAAAAGACCTACAAGAACAACCCGAAACAATTAAGTAAATGGTAATAGGAACATACATATCAATAATTACCTTAAATGTAAATGGATTAAATGCTCCCACCAAAAGACACAGACTGGCTGAATGGATACAAAAACAAGACCCATATATATGCTGTCTACAAGAGACCCACTTCAGACCTCGGGACACTTACAGACTGAAAGTGAGGGCATGGAAAAAGATAGTCCATGCAAATGGAAATCAGAAGAAAGCTGGAGTAGCAATTCTCATATCAGACAAAATAGACTTTAAAATAAAAACTATTACAAGAGACAAAGAAGGACACTACATAATGATCAAGGGATCGATCCATGAAGAAGATGTAACAATTGTAAATATTTATGTCCCCAACATAGGAGCACCTCAATACATAAGGCAAATACTAACAGCCATAAAAGAGGAAATTGACAGTAACACAATCATAGTAGGGGACTTTAACACCCCACTTTCACCAATGGACAGATCATCCAAAATGAAAATAAATAAGGAAACACAAGCTTTAAATGATACATTACACCAGATGGACTTACTTGATATTTATAGGACATTCCATCCAAAAACAACAGAATACACATTTTTCTCAAGTGCTCATGGAACATTCTCCAGGATAGATCATATATTGGGTCACAAATCTAGCCTTGGCAAATTTAAGAAAATTGAAATTGTATCAAGTATCTTTTCCGACCACAACGCTATGAGACTAGATGTCAATTACAGGAAAAGATCTGTAAAAAACAAACACATGGAGGCTAAACAATACACTACTTAATAATGAAGTGATCACTGAAGAAATCAAAGAGGAAATCAAAAAATACTTAGAAACAAATGACAATTGAGACACGATGACCCAAAAACCTATGGGATACAGCAAAAGCAGTTCTAAGAGGGAAGTTTATAGCAATACAATCCTACCTTAAGAAACAATAAACATCTCGAATAAACAACCTAACTTTGCACTTAAAGCAATTAGATAAAGAAGAACAAAAAAATCCCAAATTTGGAAGAAGGAAAGAAATCATAAAGATCATATCAGAAATAAATGAAAAAGAAATGAAGGAAACAATAGCAAAGATCAATAAAACTAAAAGCTGCTTCTTTGAGAAGATAAATAAAATTGATAAACCATTAGCCAGACTCATCAAGAATAAAAGGGAGAAGACTCAGATCAATAGAATTAGAAATGAAAAAGGAGATGTAACAACTGACACTGCAGAAATACAAAAGATTATTAGAGATTACTACAAGCAATGTATGCCAATAAAATGGACAACCTGGAAGAAATGGACTAATTCTTAGAAATGCACAACCTGCCGAGCCTGAACCAGGAAGAAATAGAAAATATGAACAGACCAATCACAAGCACTGAAATTGAGACTGTGATTAAAAATCTTCCAGCAAGCAAAAGTCCAGGACCAGATGGCTTCACAGGCGAATTCTATGAAACATTTAGAAAAGAGCTAACCCCTATCCTTCTCAAACTCTTCCAAAAGATAGCAGAGGGAGGAACATTCCCAAACTCATTCTATGAGGCTACCATCACCCTGATACCAAAACCAGACAAAGACGTCACAAAGAAAGAAAACTACAGGCCAATATCACTGATGAACATAGATGCAAAAATCCTCAACAAAACATTAGCAAACAGAATCCAACAGCACATTGAAAGGATCATACACCATGATCAAGTGGGGTTTATTCCAGGAATGCAAGGATTCTTCAATATACGCAAATCAATCAACGTGATACACCATATCAACAAACTGAAGGAGAAAAACCATATGATCATCTCAATACATGCAGAGAAAGCTTTTGACAAAATTCAACACCCATTTATGATAAAAACCCTGCAGAAGGTAGGCATAGAGGGAACTTTCCTCAACACAATAAAGGCCATATATGACAAACCCACAGCCAGCATTGTTCTCAATGGTGAAAAACTGAAACCATTTCCACTAAGATCAGGAACAAGACAAGGTTGCCCTCTCTCACCACTCTTATTTAACATAGTTTTGGAAGTTCTAGCCACAGCAATCACAGAAAAAAAGAAATAAAAGGAATCCAAATAGGAAAAGAAGAAATAAAGCTGTCACTGTTTGCAGATGACATGATACTATACATAGAGAATCCTAAAGATGCTACCAGAAAACTACTAGAGCTAATCAATGAATTTGGTAAAGTAGCAGGATACAAAATTAATGCACAGAAATCTCTGGCATTCTTATACATTAATGATGAAAAATCTGAGAGTGAAATTAAGAAAACACTCCCATTTACCTTTGCAACGAAAAGAATAAAATATCTAGGAATAAACCTACCTAAGGAGACAAAAGACTTGTATGCAGAAAACTATAAGACACTGATAAAAGAAATGAAAGATGATACAAATAGGTGGAGAAATATACCATGTTCTTGGATTGGAAGAATCAACATAGTGAAAATGACTCTACTACCCAAAGCAATCTACAGATTCAATGCAATCCCTATTAAATTACCACTGGCATTTTTTACAGAACTAGAACAAAGAATTTCACAATTTGTATGGAAACACAAAAGACCCCGAATAGCCAAAGCAATCTTGAGAACGAAAAATGGAGCTGGAGGAATCAGGCTCCCTGACTTCAGACTCTACTACAAGGCCACAGTAATCAAGACAGTATGGTACTGGCACAAAAACAGAAATATAGATCCATGGAACAGGATAGAAAACCCAGAGATAAACCACACACATATGGTCACCTTATCTTTGATAAAGGAGGGAAGGATATACAGTGGAGAAAAGACAGCCTCTTCAATAAGTGGTGCTGGGAAAACTGGACAGCTACCTGTAAAAGTATGAAATTAGAACACTCCCTAACACCACACACAAAAATAAACTCATAATGGGTTAAAGACCTAAATGTAAGGCCAGACACTATCAAACTGTTAGAGGAAAACATAGGCAGAACACTCTATGACATAAATCACAGCAAGATCCTTTTTGACCCATCTCCTAGAGAAATGGAAATAAAAACAAAAATAAACAAATGGGACCTAATGAAACTTAAAATCGTTTGCACAGCAAAGGATATCATAAACCAGACCAAAAGACAGCCCTCAGAATGGGAGAAAATATTTGCAAATGAAGCAACTGACAAAGGATGAATATCCAAAATTTATAAGCAACTCATGCAGCTCAATAACAAAAAAACAAACAACCCACTCCAAAAATGGGCAGAAGAACTAAATAGACATTTCTCCAAAGAAGATATACAGATTGCCAACAAACACATGAAAGAATGCTCAACCTCATTAATCATTAGAGAAATGCAAATCAAAACTACAATGAGATATCATCTCATACCGGTCAGATTGGCCATCGTCAAAAACTCTAGAAACAATAAATGCTAGAGAGGGTGTGGAGAAAAGGGAACCCTCTTGCACTGTTGGTGGGAATGTAAATTGATACAGCCACTATGGAGAACAGTATGGGGGTTCCTTAAAAAACTAAAAATAGAACTACCATACGACCCAGCAATCCCACTATTGGGCATATACCCTGAGAAAACCATAATTCAAAAAGATTCATGTACCAAAATGTTCATTGCAGCTCTATTTACGATAGCCAGGACATGGAAGCTACCTAAGTGTCCATCAACAGATGAATGGATAAAGAAGATGTGGCACATATATACAATGGAATATTACTCAGCCATGAAAAGAAATGAAACTGAGTTATTTGTAATGAGGTGGATAGACCTGGAATCTGTCATACAGAGTGAAGTAAGTCAGAAGGAGAAAAACAAATACCGTATGCTAACACATATATATGGACTCTAAGAAAAAAAAAATGTCATGAAGAGATTAGTGGTAGGACGGGAATAAAACACAGACCTACTAGAGCATGGACTTGAGGATATGGGGAGTGGGAAGGGTAAGCTGTGATGAAGTGAGAGAGTGGCAGGGACATATATACACTACCAAATGTAAATTAGATAGCTAGTGGGAAGCTGCCGCATAACATAGGGAGATCACCTCTGTGCTTTGTGACCACCTAAAGGGGTGGGATAGGGAGGGTGACTCAAGAGGGAAGATATATGGGAACATATGTATATGTATAACTGATTCACTTTGTTGTAAAGGAAAATCTAACACTATTGTAAAACAGTTATAGTCCAATAAAGATGTTAAAAAAAATAAATAAATAAATAAAATAAAATAACATCCATTAGCTAGGAATACTCAGTTTTTCTTTGAATGAACACTCAACAATTGCCATTCCTGATGGCATTTCTAGCAGACCAGCAAGTTCTCTGGCTTCTTGGATCCCAAATTACTTGGGTCCAAAACTGAGATTGGTAGACAACCAGACTGCAAATACCACCCAGGCCTCATATTTATGCATAGCTTAAATTCATAGCATTTGGGCAGAAAAGCCAACATAATTCCAAATTCTGAACTCAGATTATACCTGTATACAGGGATAAAATGAAGAAATTCCAAATGGAACCATCAGAAGGAGATTTCTACTCTAGAGTAAAGCCTTGAAGTGAAGAAAAGCTGATCACTTGTTCCATAATGTCTGGGATTTCAAACATAGATACATTTACTTATGTAATTAAAATTCTGTAAAATTACATTTTGAATGTGTATACAACTATAGATGCTACATATACAAGTATATAAATTTATAAATTTGCACAGTTCATATGTGTACACAATATATACATTATGTATTCTGGATAATATGTATTGTATATTATAAATGTGTTTATGTGCATTATTTATATTTATTGATTGTTTTATTTATGTATTATAAATATATGAATATCACCTTGTATGTTCAATATATAAATATATACAATATGCTACATATTATTTACAATGTATTACACTATACAATACATATTATACATAATACTACATATTAGATGTAAATTATATATAATATAATATTAAATATAGAGTAGATATTGTACATTATATGCACATATTATATAAATGTTATATAGGAATATTACATATTTTATACACTATATATTATATTGCTGCATAGATGTGTACACAAAGCTATAGATACTGAACTTATTTTGAAATTTAACAGATTTTCAAAGGTAATCATACGCGGGCTTCTCGCTGTTGTGGCCTCTCCCGTTGCAGAGCACAGGCTCCAGATGCCCAGGCCCAGCGGCCATGGCTCATGGGCCCAGCCGCTCTGCGGCATGTGGGAACCTTCCGGACTGGGGCACGAACCCGTGTCCCCTGCATCGGCAGGTGGACTCGCAACCACTGTGCCACCAGGGAAGCCCCAAAGGTAATCTTAATCGTATGCAAGTTCTAACTTCCACAAGGACTTCAGAAGGAAACCCCTTCAAAGAGGAGATACCACTATATATGTTTTCAACAGGGCACTTCAAGAGCCTTCTTCCTCCTGCAGATGCAAACACTTCTTTAATATTTAATATTTAGAGTAATATAAAGCTCAGGAACTTCATACAATTTCAGATCTAAAACCAATTCGTTTTTTGAATTGGTGTTGGCTAGCCTGGCTTTTGTCTACTGGCTATTTTAAGTACAACTACTTTAAATACAGCTTTTAAGAACGATGTTGACATCTCCAACGTGATGAAAGAAACACCAGGTTGCCCAGGATTTGTGAAGAGGTGAGTTAACGGCCAATGTTGGGACAAGACTGCTCAATGGGCAGGTACTGTAACCACTGGACAGCCCAGCCTTTTAGGTCTCTGTGCTTTGATTAGCAAATGTGATGCTCGACCTATCAGCACAATCATTTTAAAAGGCTCTAGAAACCCTTCCTCCCGAACGTGCACATGAAACACCTCAGCATTCATGTCAATCTCCCCTCAGACGCAGCATCACCAGCTCCCATTACCGTGGCGCGGACATAAGCCAAGGAAGAGCCCCGCACAGAGGGGTCATTCCTGTGATTAACTGGTAGAATCTAAAGGAGACAAAAAGAATAGAGCCTGAGCTCAAGCCACGTTCAGCCATTTGTGCCTGTCAACACAATATGCATATAAGCAAACAGAGCGTGGAGCCAACCTAGTACATTCCAGACCTGAGCATGTTTTTATAAATAATCACTCATAAAACTGGGGGAGGAAGGAAGAGGAGCCCAGGGTGTCATTGTCCCGCACTCTGCGGCCCCTGCACGGGCTCGTTAGTGCCGGGGACAAGCTGCCCTCTCTTAATGGAAACTTCGCAGCTTCAGGTCTGAGAGCTACAGGGGGTCAGGAAGGGACACGCAGTTTCCGGACAGGTGCCGCTCCCGGGATCGCCGCCCAGCAAACTGCTCAGGTCTGGACCTAAAGAAGAGCCCTGCAGCTGCGGTGGCCATGGAGGGGGCTGGCACCTGTTCCCAGCCTCCAGCTCCAGACTCTGTATCACTGGCCAGGTCCAAGGTCCCGGTTGGAGTCAGAACATCGGGGCTGGAAATCTCTGTAATGGGCGTCTGTTGATGTGCTGGCCTAGGTCCCATTCTCACAATATTTTTAATATATAACAACAGTCTATTCCTTTGAGAAGTTCCTCCACCCCAACTACAGAAGGCAGCTCAGGCGCCTGGTCCTCCAGGTGACCCAAGTCTGGCAGGAAGTTTCTTTACCCAAAATTTGGATCTTGAGTGAAATGGCCCAAGGGCAACTAGGGGTGCCCTGAAGAGACCCTTTATTAGTTTCTATAACTGTCCTAGATCACTGGAGCTTCCCTCCTTGTTACCTTTTCCAAGCACTGGAGGCTCAGTGTTTTCTTTTAAATTTAATTCTATGACCTATACCCTATTTTTCCAATAAATTCTATTTTGCTTAAATTAGCAGGATTAGTTCCTATTGGCTTAAAACCAAAAACCCATAACTGATACAGACCCTTACCAATGACCCTGCTTTCAATTTATTTTCTGTTCTTCACCGCATGTTAGTTATCAAGTTCTGCTCATCATAAATATATCATTTTCTCTCTATGTATTATAATATATAATGATATATTATATTCTACTATATTACACTGTCATATTTTTCTCATCCTTAAAATGCCCTTATGATATACATATTATTATTGCAATTACACTGAGGATGAGGCAGTAACTGGGCTCAAGTATGTTAAATTAGCGGTGCACCGGGATAAGCCGAGGCCTTGTTAAATGGCGATTCGTGGTCCCCAGGCCCTGACTCCTGATTCAGTGGGTCTGAGGGGCCCCTGGGAGTCACTTTCCTAACAAGCGTCTGGAGGATGATGTAGCTGGTCCAGGGCCACGCTTGGAGAAGCACTAGACTGAGTCAATCTTCTCAAGCTCTAATGTGCCTACAAACCACTTGTGGAGCAAACCACCTGACTCCACAGGGCTGAGGTGATGCCCGAGACTGCATTTCCTACAGCTCCAGGAGCAGCTGCTGTGGCTGGACCACTCCCAGCAACACAGATCGTGTGGCTGCCCCAGATCACATGGTGAGTCAGAGCCCCAACCTGACTTAACTTCAGGCTTGCCTGCTCTGGGTCACTGTTGCCTCCTGGAGGAAAGCCTGGTCTTTACAGGTGAGAATCCAGAAACCCAGAAGGATTTCCACAGCTGGTTAATTATATGGTCAATAGGATGCAACCCCCAGGTCGCTCTGGGGTGGGGTGGGATCCAGAGTTCACAAAGTCCATTCTGCATGAAACCCTGACAAAAACACCAAGAAATGGGCCAGGCCAGCATCTGCTCACATGTCACTGACAGGGCAGGCACGTGAGGTCTGAGCAGAGAAACCACTTGCTTCCAATCACTCAGCTGAAAGGTGCCAGAGCCTGAGCTAATGCCCGGTAATGTGATCCCACCACCTACAACCGCCCCCACCCCCAGAGGAGGCAAGACACACCCTTCCTCTAAAAGAAGAAATGTGAGTATGCCCCACAACAAAGGATGGGGCCCCAAGACCCTCGAGACGAGGCGTCAAAACTAGTGGTCCACTAGCCCACCTGGCCTATGGAGGCATCTCCTCTGGCCTGCACAGTGTCAGGTTTGTTGGCTGCTTACTCAGCTGTATGTGTTTAAATAGTGGGGAAAATGTGCACTATGATCCAGAATGCACATTGTAAAATTCTGACGACACAGAGCCCAGGTTCACATCTTATAAGAATCAGCTCTGGTTGTGAGGGGGGGAACATGGGGTCCAGGGGTCATCCGTGCAGCCACATGCCCAGCCTGTGGACTCATGTGACAGACACTGGACCCGGGTCTTCAGTGCCCACCGCCCCCCGTCAGCCTGCGGCCAGGCCAGCCTGCACCATATGGGTTTGGATGGCTGCAAAAAACTGGAGATCCCTGAACCAGGGCTGTTCACTGTCAAGATTTTCATGGGATACGAGACAAGGGAGCAGAGTTGAGCCAAGTCACTAGGAAAAGGATGCATTTGTTCAAGCACCAGAAAAGAAACCCCAGAATACTTGCCCCCGACTTTGCTGTCACAGGAAGGTGGCCTTTGGTTGGTGATTGTTGCTGACTTCTGGAAAACTCTGCCTTTGTTAAAAAAAAAAAAAAATCCCATTTTCTCTCCCCTCATGGATTAGTGGTCCCTGCTGCACAAGGCCAAGGATGTTTCTGAAGGAGGCCGAGGGCCCAGCTGGCAAAACCCTGCTTTAGCATGATTTCAAATTGCCGAGTCAACACAATGCCACTCTTCTGTTTAAATTATTGGACAATTAGGACTTCGTGGGGTGTGAGTCTAGCCCTGTACTCAGCCATGTTTGTTGTATTAAACGGCAACAGGAAAACATGTCCAGAAGTAGACAGGGGCAGAGTTTCAGGGCAATCAAATTTCTGCAAGGAATTTAAACACTGACACCCTCTTTGCTGAAGACAAAAGTTTTGCCGGCAATTCATCAGAACTTTAAGACCACAGTCCCGCACGCATGTGCACATGTGCATGCGCGCGCGCGCGCGCGCGCGCGCGCACACACACACACACACACACCTATATATTTGAGAGTCAGCCCTGAGAGGAAACAGGCCCATCCTCTAGTGTTCTGCTGTCGCCTTGCAGCCTGAAGGTAGAAATAATGAGCCTGCAGAAGGGAGTGGCAGATTTTATCTCAGAGACACTGACCAGCATGACTCCGTTAGCATCATCCTTCCAAGGAAAATTATCCCTCCCTCTGTGGGGATGGGAGGGAGTTGCAGGGAGACAGGAGGCACAGAGATGTCCAGTTTCCATTTGGAACCAGATCAGTGCCCACCACCAAGGACACGTGTGCCCTGATGCCCTCATCCCACAAAAGCCAGGCCTTGTCTATTTCTGTGCTGCTTGCCTGCAACAGAATAAGAGCTTCTCCAAACTAGGAGCACTGCCTCCACTCCCTGCTCTAACCAGAAGCCATAGCCCCGTTCAGCCCACATCAGTCCAGGCAGCCCATCCCCTCAGTTTATCATTCACTCGATTTCCCTTCTGGGATCCTCTTCTTGAGGATGATCAAAGCCATGTGTCCTCCACAGAGATCTGACTTTCCAGAGAAAACCATCCTTTCCAGTGCTGAACAAGGGAAGGAGAGGGAGATGAAGTGGGGAGGGGGGTGCTGGAGGGGAAGGGGGGTTACACCCACATACACACACACATGCATGCACGCACACACACACAGGGCATCACTGCGGACTCCAGGAAAAAACACCTCCTTCAACAATGTAAAGACACACTAAATCTGAGATGAGATCATTGGACTTTCACTCTTTGAGTGCCAGAAGTTTTTTAATCCAGAAATGCTGCTGATGGACGTGGTTATGATTCCAAAGCTTAACCACTTACTTTCTGTGGGACCTTGTACACATTTAAATAACTTGATTGAGTAACACTGAGGGGCTAGATTTCTTCATCGCCAAAATGAAGATATTAGTTTCTACTTTGCAAAATTGTCTTGTAAATTAAATGCAGAAAGCAATTGTGCACCTCAAATAGTGCCTGGTGCATACAAGAAGCTCAATAAATGTGGCCTGATCATAATCATAGAAATAACAATAATATTTGAGTAAACCCTATAAATGCACAGTCAGGAATGCCACATGCAGAGGTAGCCCTTAACTGTGTAAGGCTTACAGATGAGGTCCATCCTGCATTCCAACATATTGCCAAAGGAAAGTTTTCTCAGACTATGTTCCTCCCCCAGGACAGTTTGGGGGAGCCCCCCATGCTAGACCAGGCTTCGTTCACAACTGAACTTGAGCTTGCGGGCTCTGCGTCAGAGCTCTGTGCGGGACGGACTAGGAGACACGTCTTAGATAGCTCACCAAGCCAAGAGAGCTCCTCACTCAAGGGAGAGTCTTGGTATATTAGAACGTGCTGGAAATCACAGAGTAAATTTAGTACCTCTTCCTGGATGGTTAGTAATTTAAAATTTAAATTTTAAAATTACCACAAAGAGGGATATAAATAAAGTAAAAGGTAGGGGAAAAGCATAAGATTTTTAACTTAAAATATATAACTTCAAGAGGAATTCAGGCATATAGGAGGCTGGTATTTCAGGGTCTTGGGTTGGCAGCAGGGAGTAGGCAGCCTCTCTGCTTTGCCCTTAGTGTGGTTGGGAAACACCGAGTCCCCACTTAACCGCAGGACAACAGGTGGAGTGGATATTATTATTGCCATTTCATTGGTGAAGAATCAGGCACAATTAATCTGCAGTGACAGAAAACAGATCGGTGGTTTCCTAGGGCTAGGATCAGAGGAACTGACCACAAAGGGACATGAAGGAACACCTTAGGGCGACAAATATTCTATCTTGATAGCAGTGGTGGTTACATGGCTGCACACATTTATCAAAAAACCAAACGGGACACCTAAAATAGGTATAGTTTATTGTACGTATAGCAAAACAGAACTGATTTTTTTTAAGGCTTCAGTTTTTAATTGAGAGTTTAATTGAGAGTTTAAAGGAGGCTGTTGACTCTGAATCCAATTGCAGGGAAAAACAATAGACCCTATTAGGCAGTAGAAGAACACTGTGGGAATGAGAAGGTTACAGATAAACGGCAGGGGGTGGGTAGGTGGCATCAGTGCTGAGCCATAATTAGCAACTTAGATACACGGGGAGAGTGCAGAAGAATGGCACATCTAGGGAAGGAGAAAGGAGAAGGAGGCAAGAGGAGGAAAGAGGGTGAGGCACTGGCCCCAGGACCAGAACCTGAGGGAATGGGGCGAGCCGGGGCAAGGCGAGGAGGTTCAGGACAGGTGAGAAGTACAGTATCTGCACACAGAGGCATTTTCAGACGCAGCCTCTGGTTCTCCAAGCCATGCAGGTCACATGCTGTAAATGTCACCACCCCAGGCCAAGTTCCAGCTGCTTCCCTTAGTGCTGCAAAACTCTAGCATAGGTTTCAGAGAGCTGAATATGCAAGCTGTCCCTCTTCCTTTGGCTCCGTGGGGGCCATTCTCCCTGGTTCCCTCCACAGAGATATTCTACTGCCAAGTGTCTCTGCACCAGGGAGTTCCATACTCAAAAAGATGGACTTATTTTTAGCTCTTGAAAAATCCCAAAGGTTTTTCAGTACAAAGGAAAGATGAGTGACTAGGCTTCTTTGGGTTTCAGGGATTGGGGCAGGGGGAGGAAAAGAAAAAAGAAAACCAACCTGAAGTTTGTTGCAATGTCGCTCTTCATTTTTCAGTGTTAATTTGGAAATTGGCTTCAACTTGCTGTGAACCTTTGCACAGAAATATATTACACTGAACACCGAAGTGTTTTAAAAATACTGGTGCACTCTGGTAACCATCTGTCACTCTTTGCGGCACATAGCAATTTAAAATTATTGGAGCTCTTAAATTAAGTGCTTAAATTTGAAGGTGATCACCACTTTGAGCATGTGGATTGCACAGCTATCTCAACCATAACAGTGCTTCAATTTTCTTTAAGCAGGTCATTTTGGAGAGCGATAAGGGAGTCTGATTGCCCAGCATGCATTGATTTAAAACTACTGGAGTCGTCAATTCATTTCTACAAGCACTCCTGTTTGGGTGCAATCTTACTCTGACGGCTTAAATTGGGCCAAATTAGCCTATACTGCACAGGCCCCAAACGCTAATGTATTTTGGTAATCTAACCTTTTGGGGGGCAAAATTAACAATCATTTCAGCAAAGGCAAAAACAGCACTCGAGCAGATGTATTTGCCTTTCAAAAACACAAGGTCACCTAGGTGGGATTTTCTGTGTGTCTAATGTCAAAAAGATACAAAGGGAATATACGTATTGGTTTTTCAGAGACATTTGGCCCAACATAGTGTATTTCTCAAAAACAATATGAAGTTTATCAGAATATAATGCCTGTTGTCGAACTCTGTGCCCTTGCTAGAACACACAGCTTAACATTTCATTGTATCTGAAATAGTAAGGCACAAGTTTTAGCCACCTAACTGTACACACAGTATAAAAAATCTTTTCTCAAATTAAATATGCCCTCCTCCAGTTACAAGAAAAAGCAAAAAAAAAGCAAAAAAAAAATAAAGAGTGTTAAAAAAAAAAACAGCCAATGGACAAGATGTCTCATATAACAGATCTCAAAATATCTCATTATCAGGTAGTCTGAGAAAAAGATTTGCTCTTTAAAAAAGTGAGAAAATGCTGACACCAAAAACAGTAATAATAGCTAACATGTATTGAATACCATGCCTTTTTAAAAATTTTTTAAATTTTATTTATTTTATTGAAGTAGAGTTGATTTACAATACTGTGCCAATCTCTGCTGTACAGCATAGTGACTCAGTTATACACATAGACATTCTTTTTTTAATATTTTTTCCATTATGGTTTATCACAGGATATTGCATATAGTTCCCTGTGCTATAGAGTAGGACCTTGTTGTTTATCCATCCTATATAGTTTGCCTCTGCTAATCCCAAACTCCCAGTCCTTTTCTCCCCCACCTCCCCTCCCCCTTGGCAACCACAAGTCTTTGAACACTATACCTTTATCTCCTGTCATCCTCACAGTAACCCCTGGAGGTAACTATTACAGACCCTCCCCCTTTTACTGTCATATGGAACTTGTTTCTCATTTATTAGGAATAGATTCTCATATCTACAAAAAAAATATTTTGAGGGGTCATCAGAGCTAGATAACACACAACACACACACACACATTCTCAAAGGGTTTCTTTGCAGCTCCAATGAGGTATAACACACATACCATAAAATTCAGCCATCATCAGTACACAATTCAAATGGCATGTTGTAAATTTATGGTTAGATCATCATCTCCACAATCCAATATTAGAACATTTCCATCATCCCCAAAAGTTCCCTTGTGCCCACCTGGTCTGCAGTCAATCCCCACTGCTACCTCAAGGCCCAAGCCACCACTAATTTGGGGATTTCATAGAAAGGGGATCATACACTATGTGGTCTTCCATGCCTGTCTTCTTTCACATAGCATAGTGGTTTTGAGGTCCATGTTGTAGTATATATCAGAAGTTTTTTTCCTTTTTATTGCTTAATAATATTCTATTGTATGGTTATACACAATTGATAGACATCTGGCTTGACACCAATTTTGTACTATGGTGAACTGGTGATTCGTAAGCTAAGTCTCTGTTTAACACTGTAAGAAACTGCCAATCTATTTTCCAAAGCGGCTGTCCCATTCTACATATTTACCTTTTTTTTTTTAACATCTTTGAGTATAACTGTTTTACAATAGTGTGTTAGTTTCTCCTTTACAACAAAGTGAATCAGTTATACATATACATATGTTCCCATATCTCTTCCCTCTTGTGTCATCCTCCCTCCCACCCTCCCTATCCCACCCCTTTAGGTGGTCACAAAGCACAGAGGTGATCTCCCTGTGCTATGTGGCAGCTTCCCACTAGCTATTTAATTTACATTTGGTGTTGTGTATATGTCCCTGCCACTCTCTCACTTCATCACAGCTTACCCTTCCCCCTTCCTATATCCTCAAGTCCATGCTCTAGTAGGTCTGTGTTTTATTCCCGTCCTACCACTAATCTCTTCATGACATTTTTTTTCTTAGATTCCATATACATATTTACCTTTGCATCAACAATGAATGAAATCCCATTTTAGTGGGAGGAAAGGGAGGCCCAGCATAGGTATTTCCTAAGACTGCACAAACAGTAAGTGCAAAAAGGTGTCTGTAGCTGAATGCCTGACTCTTGGATATCCAGGTTTCTTAACTTCTCAACGTTGCATAGATTATTTGAGGTTAAACAATTGTCCCTGCTGTAGGACTTAAGAAGATGTAAGACTTTTGTAGTTATAAGGAACTTCCAAGAGGAGTTGACAGCATGTAGTGTTTTACCACACATTTTGCCTGTTGGACCCTTTCTCATCAAACTACATGTGTTCTGTTGAGCTCCCTAGAAGCAGAGCCTGAGAGAGGGATGGGTGAGGATAATTTGTTGAAGAAACAAATGTGTAGTGGAATGAGAGAAGCAGGCTAGAAAGGAGAAAGGGACTCAAGGATGGGGTTTCAGGTAGAGTCCATCTTTGGCCCGACTGGGGCCAAGAACAAGCTCCGGAACATAAATACAGAGTCCATCTTTAGCCTGATTGGGGCTAAGAGCAAGCTCTGGAGCATAAACTACAGAACTGAGTGATCTTGCCCAGGGTTCCTCAAGTCAGCAGGTCACTGGCTGTGGGCTGCCGCTGCTCCTTGGTGGAGGGAGAGCAGGGACTATGACCTTTTGTCCTTGGTGCCTCCCAGTGGTAGAGAGCAATGGGCCAGAGCAGGAGCTCTTGGGAGGCATCAGCAGCTGGCTCACTACGTGCCCTGTGCTGGCAATGGGACCTGGGAGAGCACCCTCTGCGCCCATAATAGGAAACTTCTCACCCTCTCCCAGAGGCTGACACACTAAGCTCTTTCTCAACTCTGGGGCTTTGCACTTGCTCTTCTAACTTGAGAATCTTATCCCAACCCAAACACAAACATATTGGCTTCTTCCCACCCCTCGGATCTTAGTTCAAATGTCAATATGAAAAAACTGAGGGACTTCCCTGGTGGTCAGTAGTAAAGAATCCGCCTTGCAATGCAAGGGATGCAGGTTCAATCCCTGGTCGGGGAACTAAGATCCCACATGCTGAGGGGCAGCTAAGCCTGCACGCCACAACTACTGAGCTCACGTGCCACAAACTACAGAGCCCATGCACTCTGGAAACTGTGCACCACAACTACAGAGCCCACGCGCCCTGGAGCCTGCACATCACAACTAGAGAAGAGGAAACCCACATGCCACAACTAGAAAGAAGCCCGAGCTTTGCAACAAAAGATCCCACGTGGTTCAATGAAGATCCCACATGCCACAACTAAGACCTGACACAGCTAAAAATAAATAAAATAAATAAATAATAAATAAATCTTCAAAAAAAAACTGAAAGAGAAAAGGGCAGTGCTGGTCATCAAAACTGGCTATACATCCTCTGCATGATCCATGGTTGCTCTGAGCTCTTACATCCCCATCATCACTTGACAAGGAAAACAACAGAGCACATTGGGGAGGAGGCATTTCCTTCTACTTTGCATCACTTTTCCCAGAATCACAGGCCTCCTGAGTATATATGTCACTCAGTACAGGACAGGTTATCCTGCAGTAACAAATAGCCCCCAAATCTCAGTGGCTTAAAATAAAGACTAGTTATTTCTTGCTTATACTACACATCCACTGTGGATCAGCAAAGGCAGGGGGATGGAGGCACTGTGCCCTCAAAGACATTCAGAGGCCCCCTGGTGGATAGGCTATCAGTCTGAATGTTGCTAATCACTAACTGCCACACCAGAGGCAGAGTGTTCCAGAAGCTCTAGCATCAGCAAATAAATGGGTCAGCCTGGAAGCAGCACATGCCACTCCCGATCAGGACTCGTTGTTACAACTGCTCACAGGGTCTGAGAAGTGCTATCTCCCATGAGCTCAGAGGAGAGACCAGTGGAGGAACATGTGGCCTTCCTTTAAGGTTTGACTTCATCTGATGATGAACAAACAGTACGGCTTTGCTTGCTGTTCACAGTCAATAAAGTAACTCCCTTTCTGATGGCCTCCCGTGTTAAACTGGGTTTGGAAAGAACAGAACTTTCAGTGGTGTAAAGATAAAGAGCAATTAAAGGGGCCATGAGCAGTGGTTAATGAGCTAGCAAGCCCTTCCAAGAGAACACTAACTCAATCCCAAGTCACCAGCCAAGGAAGTTCTGCCGTATTTTTAAATGTTCAGAGCTTTTCTACTTGCACTCTGAGGAAGAGAAAGTTGGCTTGCTTCTACTTCTAAGGTCAGTAAAGGTCAAGAAGCCATAAAACTTATTTTAAGACCAAGCCAGGACAGTGATCTGACAGGGTTATGGAACACAAAGCCTTAATTAAAGTTCCCATGTAAAGAAAAAGAATTTAACTACTTGCTTATATTACTCTCTGTGTAAAGAAAGTCTTTCAAACTTCTGTATCACAAAGTCTTTGCAATTAACTTAACATAAGTCATCTTTTTAAAGGTACTCTCACACAACAGGTGATTAGGAAAGCCTTCTTTTGCTATTCATCATGTGTGTAGCTGCTGCAGTGTACTTTAGAGCCTTCCTCTTGAAATTAGCTAAATTTAGGATCCTTCCCCACTTGCCTAATGAGTTGCCTAGAAAGACAAGAAATTCTAAATATTACGCGGAAAAGAGAGATGTAAGAGATCATGATCTATGGACACAGAATTGAGGTCGTGTAAGGGTCAGCCATGCAAAAGTGTTCCCAAGGTTTAAATTAAGAGGGACCACCTCAATCAAAAAATGGGCAGAAGACCTAAATAGACATTTCTCCAAAGAAGACATACAGATGGCCAGTAGGCACATGAAAAGATGTTCAACATCACTAATTATTAGAGGAATGCAAATCAAAAATTCAATGAGGTACCACCTCACACTGGTCAGAATGACCATCATTAAAATGTCAACAAACAACAAATGCTGGAAAGGGTGTGGAGAAAAGGAAACCCTCCTACACTGTTGATGGGAATGTAAATTGGTGCAGCCACTGTGGAGTTTCCTCAGAAAACTAAAAATAGAGTTGCCATATGATCCAGCAATCCCTCTCCTGAGCATATACCCAGACCAAACTATAATTTGAAAAGATACATGCACCCCTATGTTCATAGCAGCACTATTTACAATAGCCAAGACAGGGAAACAACCTAAAGGTCCATCGGTGGATGAATGGATTAAAAAGATGTGGTGTCGGGCTTCCCTGGTGGCGCAGTGGTTGAGAGTCCGCCTGCTGATGCAGGAGACACGGGTTCATGCCCTGGTCCGGGAAGATCCCACATGCCGCGGAGCGGCTAAGCCCGTGAGCCATGGCTGCTGGGCCTGCGCTTCCGGAGCCTGTGCTCCGCAATGGGAGAGGCCACAGCAGTGAGAGGCCCGCATACCGCAAAAAAAAAAAAAAAAAAAAAGATGTGGTGTATATATACAATGGAATATTACTCAGCCATCAAAAAGAATGAAATAATGCTATTTGCAGCCACATGGATAGACCTAGAGATTATCATGCTAAGAGAAGTAAGTCAGAATGAGAAAGGCAAATGCAATATGATATCACATATGTGGAATCTAAAATATACAAATCAACATATCTATGAAATAAAAACAGACTCACAGATATGGAGAACAGACTTGTGGAAGCCAAGGGGGAGGCGGAGTAGGGGAGCAAAGGAATGGGAGTTTGGGATTAGCAGAGACAAACTATATAGGATGGATAAACAACAATGTCCTACTGTATAGCACAGGAAACTATATGCAATATTCTGTGACAAACCATAATGGAAAAAACATGAAAAAGAATATATATATACATATATATGTATGTATAACTGAGTCACTTTGCTGTACAGCAGAAAGTAACACACTGTAAATCAACTATATTTCAATAAAATTTCAAAAATTAATTAATTAAGAGGGATCACAGAAATTGCCTATTTGTTTCCACAGATACAGAAGGAATTCAAGAATTTTGATGATCTACCCAAAAGTCAAATCTCAGAATGTCTAATTTTGCTTATATTTGCACTTATAGTTGCTCTGCAGTGAAAGTGAGTGAACATCTGAAGTAGGAAATAACCCCCTGAGTCACTTGAGCCGCTGACTACTTCTCATCAGTTCTTTGGCTGTGCACATCTAACCCAACAACATGAAAGAAATGTCACTTGCCCAGGCTGAAGAAGGAGGCCATGGTTGGGGCTCTCCCTGCTTGTGGGGGCCCTCCCTGCTTGTGGGGGCCATTTGGTCACATCTCTTAGAGCATTAATAGGCTCTAATAATATGCTGTTTGACTGAGGTGTCTGTCCCCTCAGCCCTTCTACTCTGGCTTCCTTACTTTTCCTCAAATGCACCACAGCCACCGAGGCCTGCATTACATCACCTATAAAATGAAGGTTTTGACTCATGAAAAATTAGAACATCTGGAAATAATGAGCCCCCAGGCCCTGGAGGGCACCAAGGTGGGCGTTGAGCAGCAGTTGCACTTTACCTTGGCGTGTGTACTCTGGTCTGTCAGAGGGCCAGTGGGGGGCTACTGGAGGAAAAGGGGCCCTGATTCATGTTATTTGCCAATTTCAGTGGTATAAATACCCTGCCATGTTGATTTCAAGCGACCACTGGCACGTCCGCCAACTTACACATTTCCTGTAATTGAACAATCGGCTTTCATGAGCTGGTACAAGCACGTGCGACCACGTTTCCAGAATACCCTAGACAGTGCCTGACACTCCAGCCCACACGAGGTGGTTGCCTGAGTTAAAATCAGACCTGCTTCACACACTACTTGACCCATCTGGGTTCTGCAGGCATCCACGCCAGCCACTACAGGAGGAGATTACCCTGGATCTTTCCAGCTGCAGCTCTATCTGATTCCATGGCTTATAGGGGGACTTCTCAGAGGACACTTCCTGTACTAACACCAGCATAGGCTGATATCACCTCAATAATTTTGGATCTAGAAAGGGCTGCTAGAAGATTGAAATTCTTATCTGGATTCAGATTTGACTTGGCAGTCTCCACTACCTTATCCTTGAATTCTTGTAGCAGCTTCTTGGCTAGTCTCTGCCACTCCAGTCTCTCCTTACTTCAATGCTTTCTGTAGCTGGGCGGCCACTAGAATAACTGTCCTCCAACAGCTGTAAGAATGAGGTCCCCGATCACCGTTTTCATCTGTCACTTCCTCACTAGGTAAGCCTCTGAAGCTTCCCGTGGCTTTTCCTATCTAATCAAAGCCCTGAGCTCAGCATTCAAACCTGTCTGACCATAAGCAAGAGCGATAATCCTGGGCTTTTGTTGCCTCTCATAACACCAGCCAAGGTCTCTGAAATCCCTACAGACCCTCCACACTGCGTCTCAATTTCCCTTGTTATAGACCAGTGGTGCCCCACTAGAGTCAATTTTCAGGCCCCCAGACATTTGGTAATATCCAGAAACAGTGTTGTTTGTCACGACGGGGGATGAGCATATAACTACTGGCATCTAGTGGGTGGAGGTCAGGGAGGCTGCAAAACCTCCTACAATGTACAGGACAGCTTCCTACAACAAAGAATTCTCTGGGCCAAAATGTCAACGTTGAAGTTGAGAAATCTTGTCATAAAGGAAGCATGAGAGCAACTCTCTCACTGGGGAGCAGTCAGACCATTTGGGTATCAGGCTAGGTGTGGGGCTCAGCTACTTACAGGAGGTATCTGGGGAGACCATCTGGCCGGCACTGGAGGCCTGGCACCCATGGAGAGGAGACGGGGCCAGATTCCTACTGGAAGCTGAGCTGGGGTGGCCCCCGGCTGGGATAGGACAGATTCTGGTCTAGCTGCTCATCCAGGCAACACAGAGCAAAGCCCTGGGGTTATTTTTCACTCTTGCACCACAGAAAGGAGGCATCAGCTTGCCCTCTATCCCTTCCTTCTAAAAGGAATATTCTTAAGAACATTCTCTAGACCAGCAAACAATTGCATTAACATAAAAATACAAAGCCCTCTATAAACGAATAAGTCCTCTCCAAAGAGGAAGCCCCCAGTGTCCCTCGCACTGCTCCCCATCTCCACACACATAACAGACTGCAAGGTACGAGGGAAAGCCAGACAGGGGGGTTAGCCCACTGCCACCTTGGCTGATCCAAAATGAGTAGGGTTGGCTCAAAATTTTCTGGGCGCAAAGAACATTTTCCTTAAAGGTTCTAACTCTCAAAGGTATCACGGTGAGTTTCCTCAGAAGCACAGAGAAGGATCCATGGTGGGATTAAAATCACTGGCATCCCAAGTGAGAAGGCATCAAACAGGACAATGATCCAGGTGAGCTACCTGCCCAGAGAGACCAGGACGTAGAGATGCTGCCTGGACCCCATTGCATCTGGAAGAGTGCTGCTCAGGAATTCCAGCCAAAGACACCAGGCAGGACTCAGTCACCACTGAGTGAGCACCTGTCTCCCTGAACAGCTCCCTGGGCTGCGTAATTAATCAGCCCCACTCCTGTAGGTGGCTTCCTGCCAAGGTACGGAGATGGTTACCCAATCTTAGCTCAATTTTGGTCTCACATTAAAGCCTCATGTGCTTTGAAGCAGCTTTGCAAATCAATGATGGTTTCTTTTTGGGAAAACAGAAGCAGAGAAGGGTAGCAGCCCACTGACTGACAGAAATCCACAAACCTGGCAGCAGCTCCAGCCCAGAAAACAAAAGGGTCTTTGGTTCACCTGTCAAGACTGTGCCCTTCTTCGGCTTCTTCCCTGGAAGCTTATCTGATTCCTTGAGCCAGGTGTGATGGAGCGAAGAGCACTGACATCATCACCCAGGGTAAGCGGCTGGCTGGCTGGCTTGGAAGCCGCCAGGGAAAACTGGCATAAGATGCTGCTCTCAGCAGTGGCTGCGGCTGCCTGGGAGACAGTGGATTTCTCTCCTTCAAACTGGCAGCTCAGAGAAAAAAGGAAGGAAATTAGGGGCCAGGGCTGTTCCCTGGGAGTGTCTGTGTTTACCTCTTGCCTTTGCTTCTACTTTCCAAAAGGTCCTTCCAAGAAATAAAATAATCTTTCAAAGCTATGGGGAGGCATTAGCCAGACTGAATCAGGCAGAATCTTTAGTTATTATTTATTTATTCTCTTCCACTCATTTTTTTTCTTCCAATAATATTGAGATATAATTGATATATAGCACATAATTGACATACAGTACAAGTTTAAGGTGTACAGCATAATGATTTGACATGTATTTCATGAAACAATTATCACAATAAGCTCAGTGAATATCCATCACCTCATATAGATACAAAATTAAAGAAAAAATATTTTTCCTTGTGATATTTAAGTCTTTTAACACCTTTCATATATAACATACAGCAGTGTTAGTTATCATGTTGTATGTTACATCCCTAGTACTCATTTTTCTTATAAGTGGAGGTTTGCACATTTTGGCTACTTTCATCCAATTGTTCCCACACCCAACTCTGATAACCACAAATCCAATCTCTTTTTCTATGAGTTTGTTTGTTTGTTATTGAAGTATAATCAACCTACAACATTATGTTAGTTCCTGGTATGCAACATAGTGATTTCATATTTCTATACACTTCAAAGGATCACCACCTAATCATCATCAGTCACCATATCTAATTTGATAATCATCATTCTGATAGGTGTGAGGTGATATCTAATTGTGATTTTGATTTGCATTTCACTGATGATTAGTGATGCTGAGCATCTTTTCATGTGCCTAGTGGCCATCTGTATGTTTGCATTGGAAAAATGTCTATTCAGGACCTATGCCTATTTTTAAATTTGTTTTTGTTTTTTGTTGTTGAGTTGTATGAGTTCATTGCATATTTTGGATATTAACCGCTTATTGGATATATCATTTGCAAATATCATCTCCCATTCAGGTGGCCTTTTTGTTTGGTTGATAGTTTCTTTCACTGTGCAAAAGCTTTTTAGTTTGATGTAATCCCATTTGTTTATTTTACTTTTGTTTCCCTTGCCTGAGGAGGCATACCCCCAAAAATATATTGCTAACACCTATGTGAAACACTGTACTGCCTAGGTTTTCTTCTGGAATTTTTATGGTTTCAGGTCTTACATTTAAGTCTTTCATCCATTTTGAATTTATTTTTGTATATGGTGTGAGAAAGTAGTCCAGTTTGATTCTTTTGTATGAAGATGTCCAGTTTTCCCAACACCATTTATTGAAGAGACTCTTTTCCTCATTGTTTTGGGTTGGCCAAAAACTTTGTTTGGGTTTTTCCTTACAATATTACAAAATTTTGGACCAACCCAATATATTCTTCCCTCCTTTGTAATAGATTAATTGAACATAGACCTACATTTCCAAATATACGTCTTTTACCTCCTTAGTTAGACTTATTCCTAGGTATTTTAATCCTTTGGATGTGATTATCAATGGGATTGTTTTCTTAATATCTCTTTCTGATAGTTCATTGTTAGTGTATAGAAATGCAAAAAATTTCTGTATATTAGTTTTGTATCCTGCAACCTTATAAAATTCATTGATGACTTCTAATAATTTTTTGGTGGTATCTTTAGAATCTTCTATATATAGTATCATGTCATCTGCAGTGACAATTTTAATTATTCCTTTCCAGTTTAGAGTTCTTTTATTTTGTTTTCTTGTCTGAGTGCTATGGCTAGGATTTCCAATATTGTGTTGAATAAAAGTAGAGATAGTGGGCATTTTTATCTTGTTCCTGATCTTAGAGGAAATGATTTCAGCTTTTCATCATTGAGTATGATGTTAACTGAGAACTTGCCATATATGGCCTTTATTATGTAGTAGAGGTATGTTCTCTTTATACCCACTTTGCAGAGAGCTTTTATTATAAATCAATGCTGAACTTTGCCAAAAGCCTTTTCTGCATCTATTGAGATCATCTTATGGCTTTTATTCTTCTATTTGTCAATATGGTGTATCACATTTATTGATTTGTAAATATTGAACAATCCTTGCAACCCTGGGATAAATCCCACTTGATCATGGTATATGATCCTTTTAATGCGCTGTTGAATTTGGTTTGCTAATATTTTGCTGAGGATTTTTGCATCTATGTTCATCAGCAATATTGGCCTGTAATTTTCTTTTTTCATAATATATTTGTCTGGTCTGGGTATTATGGAATGAATTAGGAGGCATTCATTCCTCTGCAATTTTTAGAACAGTTTAAAAAGGATAGGTGTTAACTAGTCTCTAAATGTTTCATATAATTCACCTGTGAAGCTGTCTTGTCCTGGAATTTTGTTAGCTGGAAGGTTTTATTTTGTTTTTGTTTACTTTTACTTCTGATTCAATTTCATTACTGGTAATTGGTCTATTGAAATTTTCTATTTCTTCCTGGTTCAGTATTGGGAGATTGAACATTTCTAAGAACTTGTCCATTTCTTTTAGGTTTTCCACTTTATTGGCCTATGTATGTTCATAGCAATCTCTTATGATCCTTTGTATTTCTGTGATATTGATTGGTGTTGATTTTCCTTTTTAATTTCTGATTTCATTTATTTAGGTCCTCTCTCTTTTTTTCTTCATGAATCTGGCCAATGGTTTATCAATTTTGTTTATCCTTTCAAAGAATGAGCTCTTAGCTTCATTGATCTTTTCTATTGTTATTTAAGTCTCTATTTCATTTATTTCTCCCTGATCTTTATGATTTCTTTCCTTCTACTAACTTTGCATTTTGTTTGTTCTTTTTCCATTTTCTTTAAGTGTAAGGTTAGATTTTGGGGTTTTTTGTTTGTTTGTTTGTTTCCTGAGGTAAGCTTGTATCACTATAAACTTCCCTCTTAGAACTGCTTTTGCTGAGTCCCATAGATTTTGGATCATTACGTTTTCATATCTGTTTTGTTTTGTATTCGTTTGTCTCCAGGTATATTTTTATTTCTTCTTTGATTTTTTCAGTGACCCATTGGTTGTTTATTAGCACATTATTTAGTCTCCATGTGTTTGTGTTTTTGCAGTTTTTTTTCTGGTAATTGATTTCCAGTCTCAAAACATTGCAGTCAGAAAAGATGCTTGATATGATTTCAGTCTTCTTAAACTTACTAAGACTTATTTTGTGGCAAAGCATGTGATCTATCCTGGAGAATGTTCCATGTGCACTTGAAAAGATTGTGTATTCTGCTGCTTTGGGATGGAATGTTATATATATATATCCATCTGACTTAGTGGGTCACTAGGCCAGTGTTTCCATATTGATATTCTGTCTGGATGATCTGTCCATTGATGTAAGTGGGTAGAGTCCACAACTATGATTGTGTTGCTGTCAGTTTCTCTCTTTATGTTTGTTAATATTTGTTCTGTGTATTTAGAGGCTCTCATGTTGGGTGCATATGTATTTACAACTGTCATATCTTCTTCTTGGATTGATCCTTTGATCATTATGTAACATCCTTCTTTGTCTCTGTTTACAGTCTTTGTTTAAAGTCTATTTTTTCTAAGTATACATACCTAGACTTTCTTTTCATTTCCATTTGCACAGAATAACTTTTTCCATTCCCTCACTTTCAGTCTGTGTATGTCTTTAGATTTGAAGTAAGTCTCCTGTAGACAGTGTACATGTGGGTCTTGCATTTGAATCTATTCAGCCACTCTGTGTCTTTTGATTTGAACATTTAATCTATCTATATTTACTGTAATTATTAATAGGTATGTAATTACTGCCCTTCTGTGAAATTGTTTTGTAGTTGTTTTTATAATTCTTTTTTTGTTCCTCTGTTCCTTTTTTATTCTTTTGCTCTCTTCCCTTTTGATATGATGACTATCTTTAGTGTTATGTTTGGATACCTATCGTGTGTGTGTGTGTGTGTGTGTGTGTGTGTGTGTGTGTGTGCGCGCATCTATTATAGATTTTTGGTTTGTGGTTACTATGAGGTTTATATATAGCAATATATATATATGGTTATATAAACACATATATATGATTATTTTAAACTGACGGTCTCTTAAGTTCAAAGGCATTCTAACAACCTCGTATTTTTACTCCCTCCCACATGTTTAATTTTTTGCATCATATTTATTTACATCTCTGTTTTGTGTAGCCCTTAACTTCTTCGTGTGGTCACAGATGATTTTACCACTTTTGTCATTTAACCTTCTTACTTGTCATTTAACCTTACCAGCTTTATAAGTGGTTGATCTTCTACCTTTGCTGTGTATTTGCCTTTACCGATGTGATTTTTCCTTTCATAATGTTCACATTTCTAGGTGTGTCTTTTCTTTTCTGCTTAGAGAAGTCCCTTTAACATTTCTCGTAGAGTCAGCTTTGTGGTGCTGAACTCTTTTAACTTTTGTTTATCTGTGAAACCCTTTATGTCTCTTTCAAATCTGAATGAGAGCATTGCTGAGTAGGGTATTCTTGGTTGTTGGTTTTTCCCTTTTATCACTTTACAAATGTCATGCTACTACCCTCTGGCCTCTAGAAAAAGTCAGTTGCTAGCTTTATTGTAGTTCTTGTGGCTTCTTACTTGCTGTTTTTAATATTCTCTCTTCATCTTTAATTTTGCCATTTTAATTACACTGTGTCTTGGTGTGGACCTCTTTTGGTTGATCTTGTTTGGGACTCTCTGTGCTTCCTGGACTTAGTTGTCAGTTTCCTTTCCCAGGTTAAAGAAGTTGTTAGCTATCATGTCTTCAAATATGTTCTCTTTCCCTTTCTCTCTCTCTTCTCCTCCTGGGACCCCTATAATGCAAATGTTAGTACACTTGCTGCTGTTCCAGAAGTTTCCTAAACTGTCCTTACTTTTTAAAATTATTTTGTTTCTATTCTGCTTGAGTGTTTTCCACTACTCTGTCTTCCAGTTTACTAACCCAGTCCTCTGTAGTTTCTAATCTATTGTTGATTCTTTCTAGTGTATTTTTTATTTCAGTTATTTTATTCTTCAGCTCTATTTGGTTCTTCTTTATATTTTCTAACTCTTTCTTAAACTACTCACTGTGATCATCCATTTTTCTCCCGAGTTTGTTGAGCATTTTTATTACCTTGAATTCTTTTTTGGGAAGAATGCTTATCTCCAGTTCACTTAGCTCTTCTTTTGGGTTTTTATCTTGGTCCTTCATTTCAAAATTATTTCTCTGCTGCCTCATTTTGCCTGATTCTCTGTTTTTATTTCTGTGTATTAGGAGGTCAGTTATATATTCCAATCTTGGAGAAATGGTCTTATGTAGAAGGTGTCTTATGGGGTCCAGCAGCACATGTCCCTCTGTTCACCAGAGCTATAAGCTCTAGGGGTACCCTTTCTGTGGGCTGTGTGGGTCCTTGTGTTGGGGCAGCGCTGACCACTGTGAGCATGCTTGTAGGCATGACTGGCCCCCAAACCAGTTGGTTTCCAGGTCCTACCTAGTGCAGAGGCAGCTGGCTGATGGTGGATGGGGCCAGATCATGGCATGGCTGGTTGCAAGAACTGGGGAGTCCCATTTCTGGTGCTGACCCACTGGTGGGTGGGGCTGGACCCCTGCACTAATAAGCCAGAAGGAGGATTCCAAAATGTTGCTTGCCAGCACCATCGTCCTCATGGTAGAATGAACTTCCAAAAATGACTGCCAGCACCTATGTCTCCCATATGAATCCCAGTTGCCTCCTACCTCTCCCTGAGGCTCTCCAAAATCAGCAAGTGGGTCTGACACAGGATACTTTCAAATTATTGCTTCTGACGTGGGTCACAGAATGTGTGAGTTGTTGTGTGCACCCTTTAGGAGTGGAGTCTCTGTTTCTAACAACCTTCTGGCTCTCCTGAAAGCAAGTTCTGCTGGACTTCAAAGTCAAATGTTCTGGGGGCTTGTGTTCTCATTGTAGGATCCCTGGGCTGGGGTGCCCACTGTGGGACTCAGACCCCTCATCCCTTGGGGAAAACTCTGCAATTGTGGTTATTCTCCTATTTGTGGGTTGTCCACTGAGGGGTACACCTATACCACAACTCCAACCCTCCTACCTATCTCGTTGTGGTTCCTTCTTTACATCTTTAGTTGTGTAAGATTTTTCTGCTTGTCATCAGGTCATTCTCATCAATAGTTGTTCTGTAAATAGTTGTAATTTTGGTGTACCCATAGGAGGAGGTGAGCTCAGGGTCTTCTTACTCCACCATCTTGTCCACAGTCCCCACTTCCACCCATTTTGACAAGCATGTACACTATTAGGATTTTTCTAGAGAAATGGCTCTCAAAGTGTAATTACTGGGATAGGCATCACCAGGGAATTTTTTTGAAATGCATATTCTCAGCCAACCCCCAATGCTCTTGAGTCAGAAGCTCTGGGGGTGGGCTCAGCACTTTGTTTTTACAAGCCATCCAGGTAATTCTAATGCACTCTAAAGCTTGTGAGCAAGAAGCAGAATTCATTTCCAGTCCCAGGCATCACAGGTGATTTCAACTCCAGGAGTGTTTACACCTGGCAAATGCATTCCTTCCATTTAGCCTTCCTCACTGATATAACTGTGGCACAGCCACCCCTCTCCCCGAAATATTATTTACTGACTTCAAGCTTTTCAAAATTTGCAATTTAAACTTCTCTTTGGAGTGTGAATATTAGCATATATTTCTCATAGAATGCAAATGTTGCTAGTCGGATGCATTTCAAATCTGAAAAGCCCTCACACCTGTCATCCAATTAGTAAAATGCTTTTACCCTAATACAGGCAATCCTATATGAATCCCGTCAGCATTCTTAAAACAAAACAGTTACTTGTCTGAAAATGATTGTATGGTGGGGAGGGGTGGTGGTGAAGGAAAGAATGTATATAGTGAATGTAAATGTGTGTGTATAAGGTAACTGTCTTAGGCAAATATCTCACACAAAGATTATTTAGAGACTACTTTATTTCTATTGAATAACAACACCCCTCCTCTCTAAAACGCTTATGATAAGGTCACAATACTTCACCTTGGCTTTCATGGTTCCCTGGAATCATTGCTCAGTACAGCCTTCTACACTCTGTTTTCAAGCCATCCAGAGGGCACCCTCCATGCCTTTTCCACATCACTATGGACTTCTTGGCCTGTCTGTTTTGCCCTCATGTGCCCACATTGACCTCTTCTCTGAAAATTCCCCCAACCCCTCAGTCGGAATAAAGTCTTCCTACTCCATCTCCCTATTCAACTGGCAAAGATGAACTAAAATATTAGTCCTCACTGTTGGCAATAATGTGATGAGAGAAGCATTTCCATACACTTCTCATGGGATGTAAACGGAAGCAACTTTTCAGGAGAGTCACTGAGTAATATATCCAATGACCCAGTAAGTCTACATTTAAGACTTTATCCCAAAGAAATGTTAGGAATATAATGTTCATTTTTTAGGGAATCTGTCCAATCCATAGACCACCATCCTCTGTTCTTTGGTAACTGGCTCCTGTGTGTACTGGGGATTTGGCATAAAGGTTGAGAGCAAATTTTGGAGCTGGACACCTGGATTTGAAACTGGCTCTGAAACATGATACCTCTGTCACACTGGGCAAGCAACTTAAATTCTCTGAGCCGTGGTGTTATCACCCATTTAAAATAATGACATTAGTGCTCTGTCTCCTGTGCAAAGGTGGTGTGAGATGCCCCATCGTGAGCACCTGGCCCAGTGCTGGCATCCGGTTCCCACATAGAAACTGTGAATTAGTGTTGCCTTATGACTTTATGCCTCTCTGCAGCCAACTGGACCAAGGTGATGCACATAACAGAAACTGGATCTATCAGACTATTCTCCTGGGAGTTTGGAATTCTGATTGAGATTCAGGTAGAGAGTCTGTCTGTTGCTGGAAGCATAACATAAAACATATTCTTCCATGTGGACTCAGAATCTGTGAAGACTCTTTAGAAAATAAGAAGTTGTACAATACAACAGCAGAGGCAAGAAATGGTGAGAGTCCTGGGGGCTTCCCAAGCCTCCGTTCTGCTCTCTACTGAAAGCTTGGCTTTATTTCCATCCTTGGGTTTTAGGAAACACTAAATTCCTTCTACTGAATAGATTAGCATGGTGATTATTGTCTATCTGGTCCATTTTTTGCCTTCTTCTGCCTTGCTCTGTGCCTTGAGGACCAACAATGAGATTGTGGTCATCCAGGATCACTTGCCCTTGTGACCACACCCTGTTACCTTGTGATTTCATCTTTGAGTTTTTTTTAAATTAAATTCTCAATTCTATCACAGTCTTCTATAGCATAAAGGATATGCATAGGATTTTCTTTTATTCCCTGAGTTACAGTGTTCTTCTAGACTAGGTTCTTTGTCTTTTCTTCTTATGTTTTCTCCTCTTTTGCAGTGTATTTATAGTTGCCATGGGGTTTTCTTTGTCGTATCATGGTTATCATGAGACACTTGTCCAGAATTTCATTTGATCTGCTACAGTGTGAGAGAGTGCGTTCCCCTTAAGTTCCTTTCCACTGAGACCTATTCGTATCCCTCTAAATGACAAACGGGTATTCCAGGTCCTAGCAGGTTGTTTGTTTTTAATTTTGGTTTTGCTTTTGTTTTGGTGGACCTGGAGAGCTCGAGTGGAGTGGCTGAAAGAGAAGGAAGGAGGGGACTTACTTGAGGCTGTGATCAGCCTTTCTTAAATGGGGATCTTTAATGTCTCCAGATTTTGACAGATGACTGTTTTAAACCAGCATTTGTGACACCCGTGTAGCAGTGGCGTGTCCTATCACCCTGGCAGATAGTCTGAGTGCTCCCCACTCCTGGGGCAGCCATGGAGTCTGTCCTCCCTCAGGGAGGGTCATCCTCGGTTGTTTACTTCTCAGTTAACTCTTCTACTTCCCCAGTGAAAAGAGAAAATGGAAGAAGTCCTTTGTTTCACTTCTCTCCAGTTTGAGGATGATGAATGGGAATTTTAGGGCTTTTGTAGACTCTCTGTGATTAAGATGCTATATCTGCCAAAACTTTTCCTTTCCTCTTGGGCACGCACAGACTACATTTCCTAGCCTCTCTTGCAGTTAAGGGGGCCATGTCTCAGTGGTCTTCAGAGCAGGTGAGGTCAGCCACTTCCAAGATTATTCCATAACAACTTATCATTTGTGATTTTCTAACTTTCTTCTCCTTAATGGAGAGGACCCTGAGACCTTAGAGGAAGAAGGATCCATAGATGGAAAGAGCCTGGAAGCTACCTCAATGGAGTAACCATGTTGGTGTGTGATGAGTAAGAAAGCAGCATGTTACACATTAAACACAGGTTGTATTATTGCATGTTTCAACAATTAATCTACCCTGAATAGTATATTCACCAGTATTGCTTCTTAAATCTTGGAGCTGTGGTTCAGAGATATGCCATGTCTCACTATAGTATTTTAATTCTTTTCTTGCTGCCACTTGGGGAAATCTGGGGCATTCAATTAGTTTCCCTTTCCTTATTTTATTCTACTGCTGATCTATTTTTTGTTTAGTGCTAGTTTTTACTAGCTTTTATTCATTTCATTAAAGATATTTTGTAAACCCATGTCAAGCAGACATTATTACCTGAAAGTGATTCAGCATATTTTTAAAAATCTCTTATAACCATTTTCCTATTCTATCTTGCAGTATACGTAGGTAATTACAAGACTGTTTCTTTTCCAGACTGTAAGTTTCATGGATTCAAGAATGATGACCTAGTTTTATGGTGACTCTCGTGGGTACCACAGCAGCTGGTTCATAGTAGGCACCCAATATTTTTTGACTAATAGGTATACTTGTCATCTGTAAGACAGGATGACTGAGTCCAGAATTTTGTCTGCAAGTTGCAGCTGAAAGTAAATATAAGTGGACTCAGCACTGAGAGAAAACACAAGTATAAGCTGCAAATAAATCTTTCAATGGCCATACAGATGATTCTGCCATCGAAGCTCAACAATTCATCATTTTAGCTGCAATAAGAAAAAGTAAGCACAATCTACTGAAGTGCCAGATTCCTTATCAATTACGTAGAAATAATCAATAAATCTACTTTGGGAATATCAACAGAAACCCAGTAAAAGTTTTGGAACTGTTAATGTTGCTCAAACACAGCCATGTCAGCTTTGCTGCCTATTGACAAACACATTGTAAGATACAACTCTCTCAATAAACCTTCAATGATATAATCCAAATTTTCCTTTAAAGGGTGCAACCTCATTACTTTTGAAGTACATTGGTACTTTCTGGCACTTAACTGAAAATTCTAAAAACCAACAGACCCCTAGAGGAATAATGAGATGTGTAAATGGGATCAAATGGGTGATTGTCATCTTTTGCCTTTTCCTGGGCTTCCTGAGTTAGTCTGTCCAAAATCCCCATCCATGCACAGAAGTTCAAGGCCATGGATGGTAGTCACTGGAATTTAAAATTTAGGCTGAATATAAAGCAAGATCTTCCTTCATTCCCCTTTCCTACCTATATATCTATCACTCCTTCATGAAGTAGAAAATGTCATTTCCTACCAGCTGATATTCCCAAATTCGGCTCTTCTCTGAGCTCTAGATCCAACTGAATACTCCATGTCTCCAGGGGATGCCCCATAGGCACCAGAAGTGAAGTGCATAAGACAAAACTCTTGACTGCCACCATCCCTGTCCTATCCTAAACCCACCTGGGGTGGGGGGTGGCCTCACCATCTTAATGTCCCACACTTAATCACATTGCAATACAGGGAACCATTTTTGATTCCTTATTCTCTTTATTTATCTCTTCAGAAAATCCTGTCATCACTTCCTCTGAGGTATATTTCTCTACATCTCTTCTTTCACAGAATAATCTTGGTCATCACCGCATCTCACCTAAACCCCAGCAGTAGCTTCCTAATCAGTTTCCTTCTTCTATAGCATTTACTGCCAGTCTATCTACAAAGTACAGCCAATGCTATATTTTAAAAACAGACGTCAAATCAAATTAGCCTCTCCTTATGAAAGCCCAAGAGGCACTAAATAATTTCACCCGTGTTGCTCTCCATCCACATCTATCCACATTCCATATCATTTTCCTCCTTCAACATTTCCTTTTAGTGATGATTGTCATCCTTTTAGTTGCCCCTGCATGCCAAGCCCTTTTCCTTGCATTTGGCTCTTGCACGTGCCATTTACCTCCTGTTAGATGTTCCCCCCCCCTTGAAATGGCTATTTCCCTATTCCCATCTCACTTTACATGTTACCTCCTCAGAGAAGCCTTCCCAGATTGCCCTCCTTGATCTTTTCTACCTGGGACATTGTTTTGTTCACTCAGTGTCTTGTATAATGCTTGCCACTTAGTCAGTGCCTAATAAATATGATATAAATAAATGAATAAATGATTAAGAAAATTTCTTTACGTGAGAGAGCCACTGTAATTGAGATGATACTTTTATATGCTGTTTCTTGTCAATTTATAAGTCAACTGTCACCCAAGCTTTATAGTGAAACAGGTGAAGTTTTTCATGAAGCAAAGAGTTATTTTTGCTCCCCAAAGGGAGAAAAAATCAGGACTAATTCTGGCAGAGAAAGTGCTAGTAAGGTCAATTTAACAAAGGGAGAGAACAGAAATAGCTAACAGGAGGGGTTGCTTTATCTCTTGTGGAGTAGACGTGAACTCCTTCTTGGTCCCTACTGTAAAATCTACCTAGCTCACTAATGCATTTTGAGAATATCAAGAAGTGCTAAATCTTGCATCTAGATTCACATGGATTAAGCCAGTGCTTGGGGCCACCTATGAAACCTGCTCTCATAGACAAAGGAACCAGAGAGGGAGACGGTGAATGTGAAAGGAAAGGATTTTTAGAACAAGGTACAAAATGCAAAAAACATAAAAGGAAACTTGATACCTTTGAATACATTGAAATTAAAATTACTTTTAAAACCCACATGAACAAAAGGAAAAGACAAGCCACAGACTGGAAAATGCATTTACTGTGCATATCACCAACAACATTTTAGTACCCAGAGTATATAAAGAATGCCAACATTTCCCCTTGGAGAACAATTCCACAATATCTGGTAAAGTTGAAGATATTCATATCCAAAAACATAGCAATTCCATTGTAGTCTGAGCCTCTGAAGAACACTTATATGTGGAAAATTGGATAAGGATGTTATTTGCAGCATTGTTTGTGATAGTGAAAAACTGGAAACATCCTAAGAAAATGGATAAATAAATTATGGCAAAATCAGACAAAAGAAAACTATAGAGTATTTATAAAATTTTAAATCATGCCTGCCAGAACTATGTACCATTTATAGATATGTTTATTAAAAATATGAAAACGCATGAGAATAAAAAACATCACATTCATGAGAATGGTTCTTTCTGGAAAGGAAGGCAAAGGAATGGAATCAGCAAATCTGAGGAAAACAATGATGATCTATGAGTGGAAGGGGCATCCATGGGGGCTAGTTATGTTTGCACTAAAGTCATTTGTATATGTGTAAAGTCTCTAAAAATTACACGAAAAATGTTAAAACTTAGGAAATAAATATAAAGAGAAAAAAAGTGGAATAAAGTAAGATGAAACCTGGGCTGAGGTTAACAAAAAAACCCACACTGTATACTACCACCCACATGGCAAAAAATGATTCTAACTCTAGGACATTTATTGAAATAATCACCTAAACTGTGTTCTCAAGTGTAGGAAGTTAAGTTCTGGCATGCAGACCATGGTACTGCATAGAGTCAAAACTTTCAGAACCCCCATTTTGGGGGTTTCAGCAACTATTGCAACCCCTCTGCTTACCCAGGGAGGAGCAGAAATCAGCCTCTGACTCCACCTCCTGCAATGTAGATGGCAAGAGGGGTGAAGTAGCTTGCCGGGTGGACATATTTCTGAGTTCGTTTGACAGAAGAGGCATAAAGTGCATCTCTAAAAGCAAATGAAATTATATCGTCGTAAACAGGTAAAAGCTCTGGATGGGGCACAGCAAGCCCAGTGAATCACTCCAGGCTGCTCTCTTTGCCTAAAATAATCCAGGATCTTTTCTGCTGAAGGAAGCCATGAGTTTTTCTTCTCCCCAAGCAGCAAGAGCACACCTCCACCCTGTTGGCTGTGAGAAAACCTCCTAAGATAGACGGGAGGGGAAAATAAAATAGAGCAAGAATTTGGACTCTGAGGAGAAAAAATATGGGTCATGTTTCTGTCTCATTCTGCTCATCTTTGGAGAAACGAAATTCACTTTGAATCAACTAGGGATTTAACCTCCTTGTAAGGAGGCCAAGATTTTATCATAATATAAAACCTGACACAATTATAATTGAATTTAAACCAGAGGTGTTTTTTTGTCTTTATTTTTCCAGGAAGCTCTAACAGATGCTAGTACCCATAAGAAATGAGCAATATAAAAAGACATTCTTTCTTTACAATAGGTCAGGACCCATCGCTTCGCTTCCTCATCTTTTCCCAGTAGCCAGAAGCCTTGGCAATTCTTGGGCAATGGGGGCTCATCCTGGGGGTATCCCAACTCTCCAGGAAGACATTCAGACTCATGTGACTCCTTTGCTCAATTCCTGATGACCAGGGTAAATGGGACCTGGAATCCCAAAGAAGTGTTGCCACCACCCCAACTTCCAGAGTCTAGAGACAGGAAACTTTCATGGTGGTGAGTATCATGTCACCCCTGCCTTCCACAGAGAGTGGCAGGCTGTGATAACTCCATTTAGAAACAGGTCACCCAGATTGTGATGACATATATTTACATTTCAAACTACTTCCAGCAAAGCTTGTGTAATCTAAATGAACGTGACACCCTTGGGGAAGATAATTCCTCGATGTGAGGACAGTCCAGTGGTAGTTAGTTGACATTTATTCAGAAGATCACACACCAGAGATGGCATCCACAAGGCTTCAGCTAGCTTGATCTCTGATCAATCCAGAAGTGTGCTAATTAGCGTCATGAATGTTATAAATGGATTGTCATTGGTGAAATCAATAGTTCGTTAATAAGCATAACGGGTATCAGATATGGGCTTTCCTTGGTGAAAATGACAGTGTTCAAGATACAAGGGTGGGTTAGAATATGGCAGATATATCCCTACTCTTACATGAACAGAGAATTTTAAAAACTCTAGTACACCTCCTACCCTTAGTAATAAATAGCTCCTTATGTTTAATTCCTATTTGGTCCTGGGATGCTGGTTTAGAAGATTCTTGATCATTTGATTCTAAAAAGAAAAATGGTGAAAAAATGTATGCCACAGAATATTTCACATTTGCCTTAAGTGAAATTTTCATACCAGGTGATGTGGGAGTGGACAAAAGGACAAAGAACCAGGATTTCATTAAGTTTATAGAACTTTGGGCTTGCTTGCTTTAGATTTTAGATGTATGGAAGAATGCTGTTTGAGACTTGTTTTCCTTATAGCTCATAGAGATACAGGGAGGGAAATAGTGAATCTTACATCTCTAATACTAAAAGGAAGCTAGTTGTGCACAGCCAATTAGGTTTAAGTCAGCTTTTAGCATAAGGACTAAGGCAGACTCAGATAATGACTCAAAGAGAAAGCAGAATTGGAAAAGATCAACGTATGTAATTGGTCAATAAATGACTGATGGGAAAAGAGAGTTAGAGAGAGGGGGACTTATAGGGACAAAGAGAAGTAAAAAAAGAAAAATAATTGAAGGTACCAACCTGGAATGGGAATGATAGGAAATATGGAAAACAAATAGGTAATATGAAAATATATATTCAAAGCTTGGGAATAAGATAAAATCATGACCGCATGTCCTTTCAATGTCAGAGGAATATTGTCTAGCCAGACGTCCCCAGGATTATTTAATTTTCTGGGAGAAGGTACCTTTGTTTGATTAGCTATTTCCCTTGATTAGGAACTGTAATCTTTGAAGTTAAATGGTAACTTTAGATTTTCTCTGATACAAATGCAAATGATACCTGAACACTAGAAATGATAATGCCAAAATGACCATTTTTATTACTTATATTTTTACCATTTTACCAGTTTTATTGCCCTGAAGGAAGTAGATAAATTTTGTATCTAAATTTAACAATCTTGTTCCAGGAGTAATTCTTTCAGGGCCTATATAAAATGAGATTTTCAAATTCTCTTTGAATCAGCTTTAACATCCTGCTGGTTCCCTCATTAATGAATTAAATAAATCTTTGATATGATCATCATGTTTTAATTTTATTTTAATTATACTTGTGTAGAAAGTTGGAAGAGTTGCCAACACATTTATATGTAGTTTCTAATGGCTCAAAGAGTCAAGAGACAGATTGTTGTCTTATTATTGCTCTCCAAATACCTACAGAGAAAGATATTACATGTTCTCTTTGGGTTGAAATATTTTCATTCGCATTTCACAAAGAAGAAAACTGAACTTGAAGAGGTGAAGTACATTTGCCTTCATTAAAAGTACCAGAGTGTGTATTCAAAAGTATGCCTGAGTCTTTTGCCCAAGTTATACAACCTTTAAATTCCATGAATAGAATTAGAAAATGAAATTAAAGAGTGGCCACATAAACACACTTCTATCTGAAGCAGCCTCTTAGTGCAACTGCTCTGTGTTGCTCCAGGCACTTTGCAGAAGCTTCTAGTGCTGTCTAGCAAAGACCTCTGCTGCCTGAGGCTGATTTTCCTTCCTCTGTGAGATGATCTGCATTCTTATCAAGAAAGCACGTTTTATGGGCTCCTCCTACAGCTCTCTCCTAATAGCCGGATAAAATAATCTTGGCTTTGGTTCTAACTAGGGCATTTGCGGGAACAATGCAATTACTATTGCAATTTTGGAATTGTCAGCGAATGAAAGAAAATACATCCAAGAAGAGCAAAATGTTCTAAAACCAACATTCTCCCCGTTTTGAGACCAAGGTTTTTAAAAGTTACATATTCCTCATTTTTTCACTTTCTTTCTTCCTTTAGAACTTGCAGATTAATTCTGATAGACAGAGAGAGGACAGGGAAGTCAGAACTTCAACAAGACTCCCAAAGAGAAGAGAGATGCTGAGAAAGGACCCTTTTATTATCAACTCACCCCATTTGTTGTATTTTCCTGGGCGTCCTGCTAGATATATCCACTTATGGAATTTAGGGTCTATTTATAAAGACAACGTGAACATAGAGCAGATAGTTCAAACATTCAGTATGAAATGTTGTGAGACAGACCCTAAATGTTATAGAAATTCAGAAAGATGTGGGCGGGGTGGGGCAGGGGAAACCAGGTCATCTGTCAACACAGGTAAGTGTGAATGTAGAGATCAAAGTCCATGGAGGTAGCCAGTAATTTGTAACGTGGCCAAGCAAGAAATAAAGATTTCCAAGGGCAAGGTAGATCTGTTTTCAGAGTTTGTCTTATGTAATAATAATAAAGTCCTATTTATTGAGTTCTTACTTTTTGCCAGGTATAGTAAGTAGCAGTTCACACATATGTCATGTGTATTTAATTTCATTTGGTCCTCAGTCTGTGAGATAGATAAAATTACATCCATTTTACAGATGAGAAGACAGACATGGTGCCCAAGATCTTAACCGGGGGTTACTGAGTTCATTTCCTGTGTGTGTTCATGTGGAGGGGGGACAGTACACGTGTGCCTGGGTGGAGGTGAGACAATTAATCACGTGGTGAAGTTGCAAGGCACTGAGGAACAACAGACATTAGAGAATAACTTTGAATTTTTTTCTTCGGTCCATGGTGTGATGAAATCAGGATACAGGATAGAAAAGCAGAGAGAGGGAAAGGAGAACCTGGATTGTAGTACACATTTCTTGCCAAAAGATTAGTTCCTTCTATTTAAAAAATATGTCTTTATTGCCTTCATATATGCCTTCATATATATATGCTTTATAATTTTTGTTTTAATTATAAATTTTGGTTAAATGTAAACCAATCATAAAGAGTTATTTGGGAAATTGCTTTATAATTTTAAAAGCATTTAAAATACATTTTTTGGTCCCAGTAATGCTGTGAGATGGGAAGGGAAGGGATCACTTCCTCCTTTGTACAGAGGAGGGAAATGGGGTAGAAAGTTTCAACGTCCCTCTTTCTCTGTCCTCAGTGGCCATGAACAACATCATTACTTGTCCACTAGAGTCAAACAAACCAAACATTTAAAATTTGTCTTTTATATATAAAATAGATAACTAATAAGGACCTACTGTAGAGCACAGGGAACTCTGCTCAGTACCCTGTAATGACCTATATGGGAATGGAGTCTAGAAGAGAGTGGATATATGTGTATGTATAACTGACTTACTTTGCTGTACAGCAGAAACTAACACAACATTGTAAATCAACTACACTCCAATAAAAATTTTAAAATATAAAGATAAAAATAAAAATCACCCTTGAGTCCTCTCTTTTCCATATGGTCTCAATCCAATCAGCCACCATGACCAACAGCCGTCCATTGCTTTAATAATGATGAAACGCAACGCCTCCACCCTGTCTAGATCGATTGTGACACCACCGTTACTCTCCTCCAACAACCCGAACTGACCATCTTGTCTCCAGTCTCACTAACAGCCAATGCCTTTCACCACTACGGCCAGTGGGAGTTTTATGAAATGTCCATCTGATGCTCTTTTAGCCACCACATCAAATGATTTGGGTTTTTTGAGTATATGCAAACTCGTGGGTAGAGCATGTAAGGCCCTTCATGGTCCAGACCTCATGAAACCTCAATGTCATTCCTGCTGTTTGCCGTCTGCTCACCAACCCTTAGTCATACGTCCACCCCGTGCACCATATCTTCCAGATGCACCAAATACTTCCTGCTGGACCCAGAGACCTTGCCCTGGAAATCTTCCAGTGTATTGTTCTATGTGCCTGGAATACCCTTCCTCCTTGTCCACACAGGTCTTTGGATTTCAATTGCTATGTCTCCTTCCCCAGAAAGCCTTTCCAACTCCCCCAGACTAGAGTCAGATGACTTTCTGTATATACTTAACCATGTCATAGCACTCACTACTCTCGCACCATGCTGTTTTCCTGTTTGTCAATCTCATCGCTAGACTCCAAAGATATCATCACATGCTTCTGTTCCTCTGCCATCCATTCCTTTCATACCTCTTAAGATACATTAAGATACATATACATCTTTATATATTAAAAGGGCTTTATTGGGTAGAGCCTTCAACTGGGCTCTAGGGAACAAAAGACATATAAAATATGTTTCTTGTCCTTGAGGGAGTTTTTTAGGAAACTTGAAAAAAGAAAATTTTTTTTCAAGGAAAAATAACATGTACCAGATGTAGTAAGTTGAATGACGGCTCCACAAAAGATATGTCCACTCAGAACGTGCTCTTATTTGGAAAAAGAAAGGGTCTTTGCAGATGTAATCAGGTTAGGGATCTTTAGATGAGATCATCCTGCCTGATCTGAGTGGGCCCTAAATTCAATGGCAAGTGTCCTTACCAGTGGAGAAGATTCTAAAAGAAGAGGAGAAATACAGGAGAAGGCGATATGAAGACAGAGGCAGGGCTTCCCTGGTGGCGTAGTGGTTGAGAGTCCGCCTGCCGATGCAGGGGACACAGGTTCGTGACCCGGTCCGGGAAGATCCCACATGCCGTGGAGCGGCTGGGCCCGTGAGCCATGGCCGCTGAGCCTGCGCGTCCGGAGCCTGTGCTCTGCAGCGGGAGAGGCCACAACAGTGAGAGGCCTGCATACCGCAAAAAAAAAAAAAAAAAAAAAAAAAAAAAAAAGACAGAGGCAGAGGATGAAGTAATGAACAAGCCAAGGATCGTCAGCTGTCCCCAGAGGCCAGGAAAGAGAAGCAGGGGACAGATTCTCTCCCAGAGCTTCCGGGAGAACCAGCTCCACTGACACCTTGATTTTGGACTTCTGGCCTCTGGAACTAAGAGGGGATACATTTCTGTTGTTTGAAGCCTTCCAGTTTGTGGTAATTTGTTACAGAAGCCATAGGCAACTAATACACCAGATAATAACAATAACAAGAAAGCAAGACCTTACTTATTTTTAGTGCTTTTGCACATGTTAACTCAGTTCCAATGATTTAATATGTGATCTTTTCCTTTTCCTTGCACACATTTTCTGATCATCAGACTTTAGTGACATGTAATAAAGATGCAGTAAGTGCTTCATAAGCATTGATTGACAGGTAACTATATTTTGTGTGATAAGAGAGATAATACCACAAGCAGAACAAAGGTGCAAACAAATACAGAAATGTGTGCCTCCCTTACCTCTAAAGGGGAAAAAATCTATCAGCAATAGGAAAGAATTGTCAAAGGTACATGATATCGAGGACCTAAATTGGGAAACATTATTAAGTCACAGCACAAGCTCTTTTGTGACAGTGTAAAAGTATAAATTTTTCACCAAGTTAGAAAATAAGTATCTACCACCTTGTCCAAGTTACACGAGCTCCTCCCAACTTTTAATCATGCTCCACAGTGATCTCCAATTCAAGAGAGATACATTAGTAACCAATATATTCAGAACTACTTAGGATTTTAACAGTGGAGAAAAGAGTTTCTTTTCCAAAATCAAAATTAAAAATGGGCAAACAAAAGAGGGAAAAATATACAATAGACACTATTGGCTGGAACTGAAGGGGATAAGTGAAAAAGGGGAGACAAATTTTTCTCCCTTTATGATTTGAAGTTTGATAGCTTACACTGTTAGCTGGTACCAAATGCTGTCCTTCCCACTGAGGAAAACAGTCCCTGAACTCAGGGAACTTACATTCTAGTGCTGCTCTTACAAGACTACAAAACAAAGCATTATGTAAATCTGTACTAGAAAGAGCAATGCAATCATCAGCTTCTGCATAATATTAACAGTTAATTAGTATTGAGTGCTTATTATGTAACAGGTACTTTTCTAGCCTCTTTTCTTTTCTTTTTTTATTTTATATTGGAGTATAGTTGATTTACACTGTTAAATGTGTTAGTTTCAGGTGTACAGCCAAGTGATTCAGTTACACATATACATATATTGATTCTTTTTCAAATTCTTTCCCATTTATAGGCTTTTTTCAAATTAAGTTATTCAATACAACAATCTACTATCACCTCTATTTTACAGAGGAGGAAACAGGCACAGAGAAATGAAGAAAATTGCCCACTGGTTGATAAATGGGAAGTGGTAGAGACAGAATTGAAATCCAGCAGCCTGGTCCAGAGCTCTGGGTTTCAGTTACTATATTAACTTGCAACAAGATGCAATAAGAGTAACTTAGAACAACTGTTAACAATAATTTTACAGAATTAATTAATCAGTCTTTAGTACAAATCACACAGCACAAATTCAATAACAACCTCATACTCACCATTTGAAAAAAACGTCGAAAATAAGAATACTTACTTTGCAGGATTCATGTGAGGATTCAAGACTAGAATGGCTTGTAAATCAACTATACACCAATATAAAATAAAAAAAATTTTAAAAAAAGACTTGGATGGGTGTGAATGTACCAGAACAAAAAAAAAAAAAAAAAAAAGGAATTTAATAAACATTGAGTTTAAAAAATTATACACAGACTATTCTATGGACTCTTCTTTACCTTTAAAGCATTAGCTTAAAATTGTGCTGAAAATGTGTAAAAATAATAGTGAAACCTACAGAGTATATAATAAATCCACAAGTCATTTCCTATAGCAAAAAAAAAAGCTATATTTTCATGAAACTGTCATATTTTCCTCCTGGGCACACAGGAAAACTACATTTCACGGCCCAACTGGTATCTGAGAGGAGCCATGAGCTCTTTCCTAGTTAATGGATCTGAAAGAATGTGACATATACCACTTCTAGATCTGGCCTCTAAAACCTTCACTTCTGCATCTAATGTATCAGCTCTGTCAGACAAATCCTCCTACTGAGGGCAACTGGAAAAAGTAGATGGAATGGGAAACAAAGAAAAACAAAACTAAAAACTTCTCTTCAAAGCAATCAGAGAGGAGGAGTTTCAAGATGGCGGAAGAGTAAGACGCGGTGATCACCTTCCTCCCTTCAAATACATCAGAAATACATCTACATGTGGAACAACTCCTACAAAACACCTACTGAATGCTGGCAGAAGACCTCAGACCTCCAAAGAGGCAAGAAATACCCCCAAGGACCTGGGTAGGGCAAAAGAAAAAAAGAAAAAACAGAGACAAAAGAATAGGGACAGGACCTGCACCTCTGGGAGGGAGCTGTGAAGGAGGAAAGGTTTCCACACACTAGAAGCCCCTTCGTGGGCGGAGACTGTGGGTGGTGGAGGTGGGAAGCTTCGGAGCCATGGAGGAGAGCGCAGTAACAGGGTGTGGAGGGCAAAGCGGAGAGATTCCCGCAGAGGATCGGTGCCGACCAGCACTCACCAGCCTGAGAGGCTTATCTGCTCACCCGCCGGGGTGGGCAGGGGGCTGGGAGCTGAGGCTCGGGCTTCAGTTGGATCGCAGGGAGAGGAGTGGAAGCGTGAACACAGCCTGAAGGGGGCTAGTGCACCACAGCTAGCCGGGAGGGAGTCCGGGTAAAGGTATGGACCTGCCAAAGAGGCAAGAGACGTTTTCTTGCCTCTCTGTTGCCTGGAGCACGAGGAGAGGACGGGTGTGAGCCACGGCTATCAGCGCAGACCCCAGAGACGGGCATGAGACGCTAAGGCTGCTGCTGCAGCCACCAAGAAGCCTGTGTGCAAGCACAGGTCACTGTCCACACCTCCCCTCCGGGGAGCCTGTGCAGCCCACCACTGCCAGGGTCTTGTGATCCAGGGACAACTTCACCTGGAGAACACAGGGCTCGCCTCAGGCTGGTGCAATGTCACACCGGCCTCTGCCACTGCAGGCTTGCCCCGCACTCCGTACCACTCCCTCCCCCTAGCCTGAGTGAGCCAGAGCCCCCGAATCAGCTGCTTCCTTAAACCCGTCCTGTCTGAGCAAAGAACAGATGTCCTCAGGCGACCTACATGCAGAGATGGGGCCAAATCCAAAGCTGAACCCCGGGAGCTGTGCAAACAAAGAAGAGAAAGGAAAATCTCTCCCAGCAGCCTCAAGAGCAGAAGATTAAATGTCCACAATCAACTTGATGTACCCTGCATCTGTGGAATACCTGAATAGACAAGAAATCATCCCAAATTGAGGAGGTGGACTTTGGGAGCAACAATATATATATATTTTTCCATTTTTCTCTTTTTGTGAGTGTGTATGTGTATGCTTCAGTGTGTGATTTTGTCTGTATAGCTTTGCTTTTATCATTTGATCTAGGGTTGTGTCTGTCTGGTGTTTTTATTTCTTCATTTTTAAAATTTTTCTTAATAATTATTTTTTATTTTAATAACTTTATTTTATTTTACTTTATTTTAATGTCTTTGTTCTTTCTTTTTTTTCCTCCCTTTTATTCTGAGCCATGTGGACGACAGGCTGTTGGTTCTCCAGCCAGGAGTCAGGGCTGTGCCTCTGAGGTGGGAGAGCCAAGTGCAGGACACTGGTCCACAAGAGGCCTCCAGCTCCACATAATATCAAATGGTGACAATATCCCAGAGATCTCCATCTCAATGCCAAGACCCAGCTCCACTCAATGACCAGCAAGCTACAGTGCTGGACATCCTATGCCCAAACACTAGCAAGACAGGAACACAACCCCATCCATTAGCAGAGAGGCTGCCTAAAATCCTAATAAGGCCACAGATATCCCAAAACACACCACCAGACGTGGACCTGCCCACCAGAAAGACAAGATCCAGCCTCATCCACCAGAACACAGACACTAGTCCCCTCCATCAGGAAGCCTACAGAAGCCACTGAACAAATTTTAGCCACTGGGGACAAGGAACTACGAACCTGCAGCCTGCAAAAAGGAGACGCCAAACACAGTAAGATAAGCAAAATGAGAAGACAGAAAAACACACAGCAGATGAAGGAGCAAGGTAAAAACCCACCAGACCTAACAAATGAAGAGGAAATAGGCAGTCTACCTGAAAAGGCATTCAGAATAATGATAGTAAAGATGATCCAAAATCCTGGAAATAGAATGGAGAAAATACAAGAAACGTTTAACAAGGACCTAGAAGAACTAAAGAGCAAACAAACAGTGATGAACAACACCATAAATGAAATTTAAAATTCTCTAGAAGGGATCAATAGGAGAATAACTGAGGCAGAAGAACAGATAAGTGACTTGGAAGATAAAATAGTGGAAATAACTACCCCAGAGCAGAATAAAGAAAAAAGAATGAAAAGAATTGAGGACAGTCTCAAAGACCTCTGGGAAAACATTAAACACACCAACATTCGCATTGTAGGGGTCCCAGAAGAAGAGAAAAAGAAAGGGACTGAGAAAATATTTGAAGAGATTATAGTTGAAAACTTCCCTAATACGGAAAAGGAAATAGTTAATCAAGTCCAGGAAGCACAGAGAGTTCCATACAGGATAAATCCAAGGAGAAACACGCCAAGACACATATTAATCAAACTGTCAAAAATTAAATACAAAGAACAAATATTGAAAGCAGCAAGGGAAAAACAACAAGTAACACAAAAGGGAATCCCCATAAGGTTAACAGCTGATCTTTCAGCAAAAACTCTGCAGGCCAGAAGGGAGTAGCAGGACATATTTAATGTGACGAAGGAGAAAAACCGACAGCCAAGATTACTCTACCCAGCAAGCATAGCATTTAGATTTGACAGAGAAATTAAAATCTTTACAGACGAGCAAAAGCTAAGCAAATTCAGCATCACAAAACCAGCTTTACAACAAATGCTAAAGGAATTTCTCTAGGAAGGAAATACAAGAGAAGGAAAAGACTTACAAAAACAAACCCAAAACAATGAAGAAAATGGTAATAGGAACATACATATCAATAACTACCTTAAATGTAAATGGATTAAATGCTCCAACCAAAATACGTAGACTGGCTGAATGGTTACAAAAACAAGACCCGTATATTTGCTGTAAACAAGAGACTCACTTCAGACCTAGGGACACATACAGACTGAAAGTGAGGGGATGGAAAAAGATATTCCATGCAAATGGAAATCAAAAGAAAGCTGGAGTACCAAGTCTCATATCAGACAAAATAGACTTTAAAGTGAAGACTATTACAAGAGACAGAGAAAGACACTACATAATGATCAACGATCAATCCAAGAAGAAGATATAACAATTGTAAATATTTATGCACCCAACATAGGAGTACCACAATACATAAGGCATATACTAACAGTCATAAAAGGGGAAATTGACAGTAACACAATAATAGTAGGGGACTTTAACACCCCATTTTCACCAATGGACAGATCATCCAAAATGAAAATAAATAAGGAAACACAGGCTTTAAATGATACATTAAATGAGATGGACTTAATTGATAGTTATAGGACATTCCATCCAAAAACAACAGAATACACATTCTTCTCAAGAGCCCTTGGAACATTCTCCATGATAGATCATATCTTGGGCCACAAATCAAGCCTTTGTAAATTTAAGAAAATTGAAATCGTATCAAGTATCTTTTCTGACCACAAAGCTATGAGAATAGATATCAACTACAGGAAAAAATCTGTAAAAAATACAAACACATGGAGGCTAAACAATAAACTACTTACTAACCAAGAGATCACTGAAGAAATCACAGAGGAAAACAAAAAATACCGAGAAAAAAAATGACAAGAAAACATGACGACCCAAAACCTATGTGATGCAGCAAAAGCGGTTCTAAGAGAGACGTTTATAGCAATACAATCCTACCTTAAGAAACAATAAACATCTCAAATAAACAACGTAACCTTACACCTAAAGCAATTAGAGAAAGCAGAGCAAAAAACCCCCAAAGTTAGCAGAAGGAAGAAATCATGAAGATCTGATCAAAAATAAATAAAAAAGAAATGAAGGAAACAATAGCAAAGATCAATCAAACTAAAAGCTGGTTCTTTGAGAAGCTAAACAAAATTGATAAACCATTAGCCAGACTCATCAAGAAAAAAAGGGAGAAGACTCAAATCAATAGAATTAGAAATGAAAAAGGAGAAGTAGCAACTGACACTGCAGAAATACAAAGGATCATGAAAGATTACTACAAGCAACTATATGCCAATAAAATGGACAAACTCGAAGAAATGGAAAAATTCTTAGAAATGCACAACCTGCTGAGACTGAACCAGGAAGAAATAGAAAATAGGAACAGACCAATTACAAGCACTGAAATTGAGACTGTGATTAAAAATCTTCCAGCAAACAAAAGTCCAGGACCAGATGGCTTCACAGGCGAATTCTATCAAATATTTAGAGAAGAGCTAACACCTATCCTTCTCAAACTCTTCCATATAGCAGAGGGAGGAACACTCTCAAAGTCATTCTATGAGGCCACCATCACCCTGATACCAAAACCAGACAAAGATGTCACAAAGAAAGAAAACTACACGCCAATATCACTGATGAACATAGATGCAAAAATCCTGAACAATATACTAGCAAACAGAATCCAACAGTACATTAAAAGGATCATACACCATGATCAAGTGGGGTTTACTGCAGGAATGCAAGGATTCTTCAATATATGCAATCAATCAATGTGATAAGCCATGTTAACAAACTGAAGGAGAAAAAACATATGATCATCTCAATAGATGCAGAAAAAGCTATTGACAAAATTCAACACCCTTTTATTATAAAAACCTTTTATTATAAAAACCCTCCAGAAAGTAGGCATAGAGGGAACTTACTTCAACATAATAAAGGCCATATATGACAAACCCACAGTCAACATTGTCCTCAATGGTGAAAAACTGAAACCATTTTCACTAAGATCAGGAACAAAAAAAGACTGCCTACTCTCACCACTATTATTCAACATAGTTTTGGAAGTTTTAGCCACAGCAATCAGAGAAGAAAAAGAAATAAAAGGAATCCAAGTTGGAAAAGAAGAAATAAAACTGTCACTGTTTGCAGATGACATGATACTATACATAGAGAATCCTAAAGGTGCTACCAGAAAACTACTAGAGCTAATCAATGAATTTGGTAAAGTAGCAGGATACAAAATTAATGCACAGAAATCTCTGGCACTTCTATACTCTAATGATGAAAAATCTGAAAGTGAAATTAAGAAAACACTCCCATTTACCACTGCAACGAAAAGAATAAAATATCTAAGGAGACAAAAGTCCTGTATGCAGAAAACTATAAGACACTGATGAAAGAAATTAAAGATGATACAAATAGATGGAGAGATATACCATGTTCTTGGATTGGAAGAATCAACATTATATAAATGACTCTACTACCCAAAGCAATTTACAGATTCAATGCAATCCCTATCAAACTACCACTGGCATTTTTTACAGAACTAGAACAAAAAATTCCACAATTTGTATGCAAACACAAAAGACCCTGAATAGCCACAGCAAACTTGAGAAAAAAACAGAGCTGGAGGAATCAGGCTCCTGGACTTCAGACTATAATACAAAATTACAGTAATCAAGAGAATATGGTACTGGCACAAAAACAGAAATATAGATCCATGGAACAGGATAGAAAGCCCAGAGATAAACCCATGCACATATGGTCATCTTATCTTTGAGAAAGGAGGCAAGAATATACAGTGGAGAAAAGACAGCCTCTTCAATAAGTGGTGCTGGGAAAACTGGACAGCTACATGTAAAAGAATGAAATTAGAACACTCCCTAACACCATACACAAAAATAAACTCATAATGGCTTAAAGACCTAAATGTAAGGCCAGACACTATCAAACTCTTAGAGGAAAAGACAGGCAGCGCACTCTATGACATAAATCACAGCAAGGTCCTTTTTGACCCACCTCCTTGAGAAATGGAAATAAAAACAAAAATAAACAAATGGGACCTAATGCAATTTAAAAGCTTTTGCACAGCAAAGGAAACCATCAACAAGATGAAAAGACAACCCTCAGAATGGGAGAAAATACTTGCAAATGAAGCAGCTGACAAAGGATTAATCTCCAAAATTTACAAGCAGCTCATGAAGCTCAATATCACAAAAACAAACAACCCAATCCAAAAATGTGCAGAAGACCTAAATAGACATTTCTCCAAAGAAGATATACAGATTGCCAACAAACAGATGAAAGAATGCTCATCATTAATCATTAGAGAAATGCAAATCAAAACTACAATGAGATATCATCTCACACCAGTCAGAATGGCCATAATCAAAAAATCTAGAAACAATAAATGCTGGAAAGGGTGTGGAGAAAAGGGAACCCCCTTGCACTGTTGGTGGGAATGTAAATTGATACAGCCACTATGGAGAACAGTATGGAGGTTCCTTAAAAAACTACAAATAGAACTACCATGTGACCCAGCAATCCCACTACTGGGCATATACCCTGAGAAAACCATAATTCAAAAAGACTCATGTACCAAAATGTTCATTGCAGCTCTATTTACGATAGCCAGGACATGGAATCTACCTAAGTGTCCATCAACAGAGGAATGGATAAAGAGAAGGTGGCACATATATACAATGGAATATTACTCAGCCATGAAAAGAAATGAAACTGAGTTATTTGTAATGAGGTGGATAGACCTGGAGTCTGTCATACAGAGTGAAGTAAGTCAGAAGGAGAAAAACAAATACCATATGCTAACACATATATATGGAATCTAAGAAAAAAAAATGGTCATGAAGGACCTAGGGGCAAGAGGGGAATAAAGATGCAGACCTACTAGAGAATGGACTTGCAGATACAGGGAGGGGGAAGGGTTAGCTGCGACAAGTGAGAGAGTGGCATGGACATATATATACACTACCAAATGTAAAATAGATAGCTAGTGGGAAGCTGCCGCATAGCACAGGGAGTTAACCTCTGTGCTTTGTGACCACCTAGAGGGGTGGGATAGGGAGGGTGAGAGGGAGGGAGATGAAAGGGGGAAGCGATATGGGGACATATGTATATGTATAGCTGATTCACTTTGTTATAATGCAGAAACTAACACACTATTGTAAAGCAAGTATACTCCCACAGAGATGTTTTTTTAAAAAAACAAAACAATCAGAGATGTTTGAAGGCATTGAAGAGTTATCAGGGCAGATGGAACTGAATGACCATGATGCTACTGACCAGAAACAAGAAATCACTGAGGTGAGAATAGTTTTCTACACCACCTCTATCAATCTAATCATCTATCAGTGTACATAACAAATTGGCCAAATTTGGAGAAAAACAACAGAAAGCAGCTGCCAGCTAAGCAGATCTATTGACCTTTTGTCATGCTGGGAGGGACAAAATCAGAAGTTTAGGGCTCATCTGGTACAAATCTCTGCAGAATTACACTCCATGGTTACAATAAAGCCGATCTTACAAGAACTGAAACGCAACCTAAAATCAGCTCTAATCTTTCAGCCAGAAGCTAAACAAAATCCTTTCTGGAGAAAGAAAACACCATCCATAGACTCTAACATTTATTAAACACAATTTCCAGCATTCAGTTCAGAATTACCAGGCATATAAAGAGACAGAAGAGAAAAGGCAATGAAAAGAAACAGACATTAGGGTGATGCAGATATATGAGCTACCAGACATGGACTTAAAATAACTGATTTATATGTTCAAGAAATTAGTCAAGATGATAATTTCACCAGAGAACTTGAATCTATGACAAATTAAGGAAATTCTAGAATTAAAAAAAAATACAATTACTAAAGTTAAGAATACAACTTAGAATTCCATACAAAGTGAATACCTCAAAAGTGAAGGTGAGGAGGGTGTAAAGAGTTTGGAAGTTGTCACTCTTTTCCAAGAACTAGTAAAAACTAAATACACTAAAAAATCAACAACTCTTCTTGGATCCATAAGACAGGGGAGGACAAAGGGCAAATTACTGCCCCCAAGTTTGGAGAGATAGGACATCCAGATCATCATGGCTTTTCAGAGCAGAGACTCACAAGAGGAAATTGCTGCAAGGGGTAGGAAGACCTGACCTGTCATTGATGAATTGCTGGAGGCTCACTGTGGAGAACTCCCAGAGTTAAATCCTCCAGGGGACCCAGTCACAGGGGCACCCCATAATACTGTGAGATTTATCTCCAGGGACTCCCCCAGATTCTCATGTAAATACCTGAGAAAAAGTCACTCAGTCTTCTTCCAGGGAGAGGGAATCATGAACCATTTTGAAATGTAAAAGAGCTCTCTGTTCTTAGCAAGTTCTGCCCTCAGGGAAAGCTACAGTCAAACCTTGAACAATACGGGGTTTAGGGGCACCTACCCCACTTGCAGTAAAAAACCCATGTATAACCTGACAGTTGGTCCTCCAGTATCTATTGTTCTGCATCTGCATATTCAACCAACCACAGATCATGTAGAACTGTAGTGGGAAAACCCACGTATAAGTGGACCCTGCAGATCAAACCCACATGGTTCGAGGGTCAGCTGTATTTTAGCAGAGCCTAACCTCCTGGGGGTATTATCAAAGCCTAACCGACCTGGGGAAAGGGAAATCCCTAACTCCAGCCACTCGAGCCATCCTCTCTCACCTAAGTGGGGAGAAAACTGAGAAACCCTTGTGCATTCACAGTCCAGAGGCACAGGCTCACTGGGAGCCTGAGACCTAGAATGCTTCCCCTCCCCCCACACCTCACCCCCACATCACTAAAGATCTACTCACAGCAGTTCCTCTCAACCAGTACCTCATGGCCAGCTATAAAGAAAAAATCATAAGACATAACAAAAGGCAAAAAACACAATTTGAAGAGACAGAGCAAGCATCAGAGAACCAGACATAACAGGGATGTTGGAATCATCAGGGAATTTTAAACAACTATGATTACTATGCTAAGGTATCTAATGGATAAAGTAGATAGCAGGCAAGAACGGATGGGCAATGCTAGCAGAGAGATAGAAATCCTAAGAAAGAACCAAAAAGAAACTTTATAGATTAAACAACAACAACAATCCTCTGTAATAGAAATAAAGAATGCCTTTGACATGCTCATCAGTAGACTTGACACAGCTGAGGAAAGACTCATCGAGATAGAGGATATTTCAATAGAAATCTCAAAAACTGAAAAGCAAAGGGGACACAGACTGAGAAAAACAAAACAGAATTCCAGGGACTGTGGACAACTACAAAAGGTGTAATAGATGTGTAATGGGAATACCAGAAGGAGAAGAAAGGGAGAAAGGAACAGAAGAAATATTTGCAACAATAAAGACTGAAAATTTCCCCCAAATTAATGCCAGACACCAAACTACAGCTCCAGGAAGCTCAGAGAACACCAAGGAGAACAGATGTCAAAAATCTACACTTAGGGGCTTCCCTGGTGGTGCAGTGGTTGAGAGTCTGCCTGCCAATGCAGGGGACGCAGGTTCGTGCCCCGATCCAGGAAGATCCCACATGCCACGGAGTGGCTGGGCCCATGAGCCATGGCCGCTGAGCCTGCGCATCTGGAGCCTGTGCTCTGAAATGGGAGAGGCCACAACAGTGAGAGGCCCACGTACTGAAAAAAAAAAAAAAAAAAAAAAAAAAAGTCTACACCTAGGAATACCATCCTCAACTACAGAAAATAATGGTACGGAAAAAATCCTGAAAGAAGCCAAAGGGAAAACATATTACCTACAGAGGAACAAAGATCAGAACTGCATCCAACTTTGCCTCAAACAAGAAGAGAGTGGAGTGAAATTTTTTAAATCTTGAGAGAACAGCAGTGAAAGTGAAATAAGACATTTCACAATGAATGGAAACTGACACATTTGCAAATACACGAGTTTTTATGTTTTATCTTTTTATGTATTACATGATTTTTTATGTATTACCTAAGTGTTTTATTTTCTGAAAATTCATCAATCTATATACATGACATGATAAAATTTTATTTTTAAAAAAGGTCTACAGAATGATGAGTGAAGATTGATAAACAGTGAAGCTTTAATGACTATATCCAGCCTCTCTCACTAAACTGACCACCGGCCACCAGCTCAAGCTGTAGATGATAAAACTAGTTAACTTCAAATCACGTTCACTCTTTTGCTAATTACAAAGACATTTTTACTACTGGACTTTTCATTACCTAAATATAACCGGAAAGTGCATGGGGCTCCTGAGCCTTCATCTAGGTTCAATGTTTTAAGAACTGGGCAATTTTTAAAAGTGTTGCATTTATAATATTTTGTAAACCCTCCTGAGATGGTCTGCTTGCTCTTTCCTTGTCTCTGTGCTGAAGGCAGAGGATGTTGTGGAGGACTTGAGTCACAGCTGACAGATCAAGGAAATCCACTGTGGACTTCTTATGAATGAGACATAAGCTTTCACAATACTTCAAGGCTGTGACAGCATTTAGCCTCACTTAATTCATTGCTCTTAGAAGTTTCCAGGTAAACCAAATCACCAAAACCTCAACAATGAAAAGGCAGAGTGGCAGACAATGTAACATGTTCAACAAGTACTGTTTTGGGCAAACCTCTCTGCTGATAATAACCACAATGTCTCAAGCCTTCATCACCAGCCATGTACAATGTTAACTTCTTCACATATGTTATTTCATTTAATTTCTACAACCACCCTTTCAAGTGAGTATGACCATCATCTTTCTATAGGTAAAGGTAAATGAGGCCCAGACCCCCATTTAGAAAGTGATCTGTTCCAGGATCCACTCCATTCTAGATTCAAAGCAGGTCTGTCTTAGCCCAGAGCCTGTGAATTCCATTAAACCAGCATTTCTCATGCTGAGCAATCTGATGACTGCAATCTGATTTCTCAAGGGACCCTGTGACTTAGGAAGTTACTGTAACTCTCTGAGCCTCTGTTTTCTCATCCATAATTCTCAAATAAAGATAGTAAAACTGGGATTGTTCTAAAGGAAGGTTATAAAGTGTTTGGAATAGCCTGGTTGCATGGGAGTTGTCTAACACTGGTTAGCTACTGTTTTATTAATGTGGGTGTGATTATTGAGTAAGTAGATGATCCAAGGAAACTTTTAAAACGTTAGGGAGGTCCATGATCAAATAAATATGGTAAATCCTGGAGTGACAAAATTCAACAGGTCTTGTATGCAGGACAGTGATTCTCCAAGTAGGAAAAGTAAATTACACAGTGTTTCCAGCACTTATTTGCAGAGAAAAAACTTTTTTCCAGAGCATATTTATTAACACCATTAATTCATTGAACAGACATTTATGGCACTGATACAACGACAGACACAACTTGCACAGTTCCTCCCTCATGAAGCTGGTGGACAGCAGGGGAAAGATACAAAAACAAGTGAAAAACAAATTAAAAAGTTACAAACCATGAAGAATTCTATGAGATGGAACTTTAGTGTACCTTTGAATGCTAGGAAAGCATGGAGAGAAAGGAGGTATTCCAGGGGAGGGGCAGGGTACTGGGGACAGGAAAATAACCCATGAAAAATTTTCATGGAAATCAGAACCGATCTCAAGCTAACAGCTTTATCTCTGTTTGTTGTTTTCAAAGACTGATACCTAATCCCAACAGAAGCTATGTCCACTTAGGACAATTATGTCATTTGCCCAATTACCTTATTGTTGCTATGATAATCAAAACGCAGAATGGTACAAATAGAGAAATTAGAGACTTTAGTACAAACATGAATTATGCAGATGAGGAAACCTAAGCCTGGAGAGGTTAACTGACTAGAACCCCATCTCTGGGTGCCTTAGATCCACACTATTGTCATTACATCATTGTTCATCGTTTTCTGAACTAGAAAAAAGCAAACATTCATCAAGCTTGGTACAATGCTAGGTGCTGGGGGGACTAAAGTGAATAATAACACAATCTCTCACCCTAGGGTACTTAGAGTGCTGTTGGGGGAATCTGGTTGAAATATAGGAAAATAACGCGATCAAGTTGAAATAGGAGCTCAGGGGAGCAAGAGAATAGAAAGAACAGATAGTGCTTCACAAGGTCCAGTGAATCTAGAAGCAATAATTATTTTAAGAGTTTAGAGGGGGTTTGGGATACCAGGGGAAGTCTTTTGCAAGAGATCAAACCTGAGTTAGCTGTAGAGATTCTGGAAGGATTTGAGAGGCAGAGTGAAAGAGAATGTTTCCAAATGAGGGTGATGAATGAGTTATGGAGGGAGGGGTGGTGTGCTGTGCCTGGATTGGGGGAGGTGGTAACCAGCATGGGTGCAGCCAAGCAGGGGGTGGGAAACTCCAGCCAAACCAAAATATAAGTTCAGTGGGTCACTGGTCATTGGTGTAAAAGCAACCTTAGAGTTCATGAAAGGAATATTCAGGTCTCTGTGAACATGGTGAAAGGGGCAAATAATAAGTGAAAGGGGCAGATCTAGAAAGGCTACAGACTGTAAAATTCCTACTATATGACATCTTGGGAAAGGCAAAACTACAAATATGGTAAAAAGATCAGTAGTTGCCAGGGGTTCAGAGTGGGGCAGGGAGGATGAATGGGTGGGGTGCAGGGGATTTTTAGGAAAGTGAAACTATTCTGTACAATGCTGTGATGGTAGATACATAATAGTATGCATTTGTCAACTCCCATAGAATGTACAACACAAAGTGGGAAACCTAATGTAAACTATGGACCTTAGATAATCATAATGTATCAATATTGGTTCACCAACTATAACTTAATGAGGAAGAAAGGATGTATGGGAACTTCCTATACCTTCAGCACAATTCTTCTGTTGACCCAAAACTGTTCTAAAAAATAAACTATGGATATTAATGATCTTTTAAAATTATAGATCTTATTAAAAAATAAGACCTGCACTCGGACACTATCTGGAAATCTGATTAAATAAGTGATGGGTCTCAGATACTCTTCTAAAGTACCCCCCATGCTTTTTTTTTTTTTTTTTTTTTTTTTTTTTTTGCCACACTGCGCATCATGTGGGACTTTAGTTCCCCAACCAGTGGTCGAACATGCACCCCTTACAGTGGAAGTGCGGAGTCTTAACCACTGGACCGCCAGGGAATTCCCCACCACCCGCCATGCATTTAAACCTACAACACAGGTGATGGCAAAGATTAGGACAAATGGAATCCTCACACATCGCTGGTGAGAATGTAAGATGGTACACCACTTTGACAGTTTCCTATAAACAGTTTGACAGTTTCCTATAAAGTGAAACATAGACTTAGCATATGACCTAAGAATCCCACCCCTAGGTATTTGCCCAAGGGAAATGAAAACTTATATTATCCTAAAAACCTGTACAAAAATATTTATAGCAGCTTTATGCATTATCACCCCAAATTGGAAACAATCCAGAAGTCTTTCAACTGGTGAATGGATAAGCAAACTTAGGCATTTCCACACAGGGGAACACTACTCACCAATAAAAGGGAATGAGCCACTGATACACAACACAGATGAACCTCAAACGCATTTTGCTAAGTGAAAGAAGCGCTGTTCTAGTGAAGTGAGATAATCAACAAACAAATAAGCAAAGCATGCAGTAAATCACATAGTGATAAGTGTTATAAAAGTAACAAAGCAGAGAAGGGAGATGGGGAGTGCTGAGGGTGGACTTGCAAATTCAAACAGGATGGTCAGGTGAGCTCTCTCTGAGAAGGTGACATTTGAGCAAAGACCTATGGGCATGTGGGGTGAGACCTTGTAATACGAGGGAGAGTTTGGATTGTACAGGAAATGCATGAGAAAATCCTTGGAGGGCATTACTGAGAAAGATCATGAATGAATTTCTATCTTAACTGACCACTCTGGCTGCTGGTTGGAAAACAGATTCTTGCAGTTTAAAAGAAGCAGGGGATGAGTGAAGGGACGATTCACAGTAGCTCAGGTGGAAGCTGACAGCTGAGGGAAAAATTCTTACTGCACAACTCCATAGACACACACACACACACATACACACACACTTTTGAAAGGGGACATTCTCTCCCCTAAGGAAATAAAGATAGAACAGCTCCAAAAGGCATGATGTAGCTTGAGCAAACTGCTAATTAAGGCAGCAATGCAAGGAGTGAAAGGAGAAAAATGCTAGCTTTTAACATCATTGAGACAGATGTTTACTGTCTCCAGGGAAGATGGGCAATGGAAAATGAACAGAGCTCAGTCTGATTAGCACTGATCTGTCTTCCCCAAGCATGTGTTGTTGAGAAGGCTGCCAGACACAACTGATGGGAAGAGAGGATGACAAGGAAGACCCCCATCTGTCCAGAATGTTCCTCTGTTAAGTCCTACCCAAACCACCTCCTCAAAACTTTAAAACCCGACGTGCCACCTAATGGGATACTCTAACTAGTACTTCTGAGTAGGAGCTGAAATATCAGGCCCTGCTAGGTTCAACAAAGAAGAACAGGTACACAGAGACCACATTCTTTGTGCCTATCTTAGTTTGGGTTTTCCCAGAAGCCAACTCTAAGCACAGATTCAAGTGCAAGCATTTATTTGGGAGATGCAGGAAGCGTTACTAAGAAAGTGGGGAAGTGACACAAGGAAGAGAAGGAAGCCCATCAAGCCAGCTTTTCTGTAGGAAGATGGAGCTTGATCCTTTGTGGAAACGCTGAGATACTGTGTAAAATAATACCTAGGAGTTACACCACCCAAGGAATGCAGGAGCGGGGTATTGATACACCAACTGCTATTCCTCATTGGTTGAGGGCTGCTGAGGAGCAGGGAATGAGTTATTTTCCACTTGTTGCCAGCTTCCTAAAGTGGAGGCTTTAGAAAAAAGTCTCCAGGAAAAGAGATGCAGATACTAGCATTTGCATGTTAAAGGGAGCTCTCTGAAGTCAAAAGGCCCCAGGATAGAGCAAAGCACTCACAGATTTTGCTATACTGCATGCTTCCCCTCTGTGCCAAGAGCAAGACATTTCTTTACCTCTGTCCGACATTTCCTCTGCAGAGGAAATAATTTCAACAAACTGCAAAAAGGAGGAACTCTTCCTTCTATTCATTTCTCTCAAAGCACTCCTCATTGATTTATCCATTACATTATTGTTATAAATTAATAAAGTAAGGCACGCATTAATTTACTTTATGGGTTTCTCAGCCACTGATTTCCTATTATCCCTTTCTATTACTCATCTCAATGACTCCTGCAGATAAACTGTCTGCAACACAAATGCATCCCAGACTCTTGGATTTTATTAAGTATATAAAAGGTGTGTGATTTTTATTAACAACTCAACTCATCACTCCATATTCAAAACTTAGCCAATTAAGCTCAAGTGCATAACAAAATAGGAAAGAGATTCCCAATTTCTACTTAATATTCTTATTGCCTAATGAATTGTTCATTCTTTCTAATTCTAGTGTCATTTACTTAATTTTCTTTTAATTTCTAAAATGTAAGAAAAACATGCCTAATTTTCTAGATGTCTGAAAATACACTGGCTTGATATTGCTTGTGAAAATTTCCTAAGAACAGTGAAGAAAAGTGCTGTCATGCGTGATCAGTAATATATACACCACCTGACACGGTGCCAGGTACACAGTCAGCACTCAATAAATGCTTGGTGAATGGATGAATAAGCCTACAATTATATTACCAACACTCATGCACAAATCAGGAGACCAGTTCTGTTGTCACTATAGCAGCTTTTTATTTATCTGACAGCTATTGTCCTCCTAGGTTTTTGGTGAGTTTGGAAAGGTGAAAATATATGTTTGTACTTCTTAGGGCTAATTGGTAGTTCTTTATTTTTATAGTCCTTTGATACATTAATAAATTTCAGTAAGAACAGAAGCCATTATTTCACCCATTTATTCATTCAAATATTTAATAAATGCTGACTATGGGCCAGGACTCGTGAAAAATTTTATAATGCAGATAAGGTTAGAATAATGCCTAACCTTCTAGAACATCATCCGTGGTGAACAGTTTATAATGCAATGATAGAGCAGCCCACAGAACAAGGAAACTGACACCAGAGGAAATCTGGAAAGTTTCATCCAACATGGAATATTTGAAATGGGTCTTCCTCTGGCTCAGGAGGCTTCCAGAAGGTGAAAAAGTAGGGAAAGGCATTCCATGTGAAAGCCCAAAATATGCAGAGTTGTAGCCTTAAAAAAATTTTTTTTTAAATCTTTATTGGAGTATAATTGCCTTACAATGGTGTGTTAGTTTCTGCTTTATAACAAAGTGAATCAGCTATACATATAGATATATCCCTATATCTCCTCCCTCTTCCGTCTTCCTCCAACCTTCTCTATGTCACCCCTCTAGGTGGTCACAAAGCACCTAGCTGATCTCCCTGTGCTATGTGGCTTCTTCCCACTAGCAATCTATTTTACATTTGGTAGTATATATATGTCCATGCCACTCTTTCACTTCATCCCAGCTTACCCTTCCCCCTCCCCATGTCCTCAAGTACATCTGTGTCTTAATTCCTGTCCTGCCTCTAAGTTCTTCAGAACAATTTTATTTATTTATTTTCTTATGTTCAATATATATGTGTTAGCATAGTATTTGCTTTTCTCTTTCTGACTTACCTCATTCTGTATGACAGACTCTAAGCGCATCCACCTCACTACAAATAATTTCATTTCTTTTTATTGCTGAGTAATATTCCATGTATATATGTACCACATCTTCGTTATCCATTCATCTGTCACTGGACACTTACGTTGTTTCCATGTCCTGGCTATTGTAAACAGACCTGCAATAAATATTGTGGCACAGGACTCTTTTTGAATTATGGTTTTCTCAGGGTATATGCCCAGTAGTGGGATTGCTGGGTCTCATGGTAGTTCTATTTTTAGTTTTTTTTTTTTTTTTTTTTTTTTTTTTTTTTTTTTTTTTTTTTTTTTTTTTTTTGCGGTATGCGGGCCTCTCACTGCTGTGGCCTCTCCCGTTGCGGAGCACAGGCTCCGGACGCGCAGGCCTGGCGGCCATGGCTCACGGGCTTATTTGCTCCGCGGCATGTGGGATCTTCCCGGACCAGGGCACGAACCCGTGTCTCCTGCATCGGCAGGCGGACTCTCAACCACTGCGCCACCAGGGAAGCCCTATTTTTAGTTTTTTAAGGAACCTCCATTCTGTTCTCCATAGTGGCTGTATCAATTTACATTCCCACCAGCAGTGCAACAGGGTTCCCTTTTCTCCACACCCTTTCCAGCATTTACTGTTTGTAAATTTTTTGATTATGGCCATTCTGACCAGTGTGAGGTGATATCTCACTGTGGTTTTGATTTGCCTTTCTCTAATGATTAGTAATGTTGAGCATTCTTTCATCTGTTTGTTGGCAATCTGTACATCTTCTTGGAGAAATCTCTATTTAGGTCTTTTGTGCATTTTTGGATTGGGTTGTTTGTTTTTTGATATTGAGCTTCATGAGCTGCTTGTAAATTTTGGAGGTTAATCCTTTGTCAGTTGCTTCATTTGCAAATATGTTCTCCCATTCTGAGGGTTGTCTTTTCATCTTGTCTATGGTTTCCTTTGCTGTGCAAAAGCTTTTAAGTTTCATTAGGTCCCATTTGTTTATTTGTGTTTTTATTTCCATTTCTCAAGGAGGTGGGTCAAAAAGGATCTTTCTGTGATTTATGTCATAGAGTGTTCTGCCTATGTTTTCCTCTAAGAGTTTGATAGTGTCTGACCTTACATTTAGGTCTTTAAGCCATTATGAGTTTATTTTTGTGTATGGTGTTAGGGAGTGTTCTAATTTCATTCTTTTACATGTAGCTGTCCAGTTTTCCCAGCACCACTTATTGAAGAGGCTGTCTTTTCCCCATTGTATATCCTTGCCTCCTTTATCAAAAATAAGGTGACCATATGTGTGTGGGTTTATCTCTGGGCTTTCTATCCTGTTCCATGGATCTATATTTCTGTTTTTGTGCCAGTACCATACTATCTTGATTATTGTAGCTTTGTAGCATAGTCTGAAGTCTGGGAGCCTGATTCCTCCAGCTCCATTTTTCGTTCTCAAGATTGCTTTGGCTATTCGGGGTCTTTTGTGTTTCCATACAAATTGTGAAATTTTTTGTTCTAGTTCTGTAAAAAATGCCAGTGGTAATTTGATAGGGATTGCATTGAATCTGCAGATTGCTTTGGGTAGTAGAGTCATTTTCACAATGTTGATTCTTCCAATCCAAGAACATGGTATATCTCTCCATCTGTTTTTATCATCTTTAATTTCTCTCATCAGTGTCATAGTTTTCTGCATACAGGTCTTTTGCCTCTTTAGGTGGGTTTATTCCTAGGTATTTTATTCTTTTTCTTGCAATGGTAAATGGGAGTGTTTTCTTAATTTCACTCTCAGATTTTTCATCATTAGTGTACAGGAATGCAAGAGATCTCTGTGCATTAATTTTGTACCTTGCTACTTTACCAAATTCATTGATTAGCTCTAGTAGTTTTCTGGTAGCATCTTTAGGGTCCTATGTATAGTATCATGTCATATACAAACAGTGACAGCTTTATTTCTTCTTTTCTGATTTGGGTTCCTTTTATTTCTTTTTCTTCTCTGATTTCTGTGGCTAAAACTTCCAAAACTATGTTGAATAATAGTGCTGAGAATGGACAACCTTGTCTTGTTCCTGATCTTAGTGGAAATAAGAAGGATGTTTTTTCACCATTGAGAACAATGTTGGCTGTGGGTTTATCATATATGGCTTTTATTATGTTGAGGTAAGTTCCCCCTATGCCTACTTCTTGGAGGGTTTTCATCATGAATGGGTGTTGAATTTTGTCAATAGCTTTTTCTGCATCTATTGAGATGATCATATGGTTTTTCTCCTTCAGTTTGTTAATATGGCTTATCACATTGATTGATTTGCATATATTGAAGAATCCTTGCATTCCTGCAGTAAACCCCACTTGATCATGGTGTATGATCCTTTTAATGTAGTGTTGGATTCTGTTTGCTAGCATTTTGTTCAGGATTTTTGCATCTATGTTCATCAGTGATATTGGCATGTAGTTTTCTTTCTTTGTGACATCTTTGTCTGGTTTTGGTATCAGGGTGATAGTGGCCTCATAGAATGAGTTTGGGAGTGTTCCTCCCTCTGCTGTATTTTGGAAGAGTTTGAGAAGGATAGGTGTTAGCTCTTCTCTAAATGTTTGATAGAATTTGCCTGTGAAGCCATCTGGTCCTGGGCTTTTGTTTGTTGGAAGATTTTTAATCACAGTCTCAATTTCAGTGCTTGTGATTGGTCTGTTTATATTTTCTTTTTCTCCCTGGTTCAGTATTGGAAGGTTTGGCTTTTCTAAGAATTTTTCCATTTCTTTGAGGTTGTCCATTTTATTGGCATACAGTTGCTTGTAGTAATCTCTCATGATCCTTTGTATTTCTGCAGTGTCAGTTGCTACTTCTCCTTTTTCATTTCTAATTCTATTGATGTGAGTCTTCTCCCTTTTTTTCTCAATGAGTCTGGCTAATGGTTTATCAATTTTGTTTATCTTCTCAAAGAACCAGCTTTTAATTTTATTTTTCTTTGCTATTGTTTTCCTTATTTCTTTTTCTTTTATTTCTGATCTGATGTTTATGATTTCTTTCCTTCTGATAACTTTGGGGTTTTTTCTTCTTCTTTCTCTAATTGCTTTAGCTGTAAGGTTACGTTGTTTATTTGAGATGTTTTTTGTTTCTTGAGGTAGGATTGTATTGCTATAAACTTCCCTCTTAGAACTGCTTTTGCTGCATCTCATAGGTTTTGGTTCATCATGTTTTCATTGTCATTTTTTTATAGGTATTTTTTGATTTCCTCTTTGATTTCTTCAGTGATCTCTTTGTTATTAAGTAGTGTATTGTTTAGCCTCCATGTGTTTGTATTTTTTACAGATTTTTTCCCTGTAATTTATATGTAGTCTCATAGCGCTGTGGTCGGAAAAGATACTTGATATTATTTCAATTTTCTTAAATTTACCAAGGCTTGACTTGTGACCCAAGATATGATCTCTTTAAAAAAAAATTAGTTTTTTTTAGGAAAGTTGGTTGTAGTGTCACTGTATTAGTCATGGTTCTCCAGGAAAAAAATCAATAAGGAAGGAAGGAAGGAAGGAAGGAAGGAAGGAAAGAAAGAAAGAAAGAAAGAAAGAAAGAAAGAAAGAAAGAAAGAAAGAAAGAAAGAAAGAAAGAAAGAAAGAAAGAAAGAAAGAAAGAAAGAAAGAAAGGAAGGAAGGAAGAAAGAAAGAAAGAGAGAAGAGAGAAATAAAGGAATAAAGAATTCCTTTTTTTTTTTTTTTTTTTATTTATTTTTTTGCGGTACGCGGGCCACGCGGGCCTCTCACTGCTGTGGCCTCTCCCGTTGCGGAGCACAGGCTCCGGACGCGCAGGCCCAGCGGCCATGGCTCACGGGCCCAGCCGCTCCGCGGCACGTGGGATCCTCCCGGACCGGGGCACGAACCCGTGTCCCCTGCATCGGCAGGCGGACTCTCAACCACTGCGTCACCAGGGAAGCCCAGAATTCCTTTATTTTAAGGAATTGACTCATATGACTGTGAGGGCTGGCACGTCTGAAATTTGTAGGTTAGGCTGGAATGCAAAAATTCACCTAAGAGTTGATGTTGTATCCATTTTTCAGGCCAGCAGTTTGGAAACTCAGTCAGGATTTCTATGTTCCAGTCCTGAGGCATAATTCCTTCTTCTGGAAACCTAGTCTTTTCTCTCAAGGCCTTCAACTGATTGGATGACACCCACCCACAGTACAGAGGGTAATCTGCTTTACTCAAAATTTACTGATTTAGGTGATAATCACAGCAACATCTCAAACAAATAGTTGAGCACCATGGTCTAGCCAAGCTGACACATCAAAATAACCCTCAGTCATGAAGCAGTGGTCCTCAGTTTGGTCTCAGTCAGCACAATCAACATCACCTGGGAACCTGCTGGAATTATGAGTTCTTGGGCCTTCCCCAAACTTCTCAAATCAGAAGCTTTTGTGGTGGGGCCCAGAAACGTGATTCTAATCAGCCCTTCAAGTGTTTCTGGTGCATATCAGAGTCAGAACCACTGGACTAGTTCTAATGTTTAGGTCAGAAAGAAAAGTGCTAACACAGGAGGTTATTAATTGCCTTATTTTTCCTGGGCTTTAGTCACTTGATAGAGTCAATGTTTAAATGGCATATCTGATAGTCCCAGATATTTTGGAGAAACAACAAAAGAGAGTACTATTGATTGTTTATAAATCTTTACTCAGAGATACTACATAACTCATCCCATTGAAGTCTTACTCCATCACCATCTCCAGCTCTTTAGCTATAGACTCTGCTAAGCTGGCTTCAAATTCCTTGACTAAGGTCAGTCAGACCCATATCAGAATTTGCCTGGGACTTCCCTGGAAGTCCAGTGGTTAAACATCTGCGTTTCCACTGCAGTGGGCACAGGTTTAATCCCTGTTCAGGGAACTAAGATTCTGCATGCCGCACAGTGCAGCCAAAAAAAAAAAAAAAGAATTTACCTCATGACTCTTCATTCGCCCTTCTGTTGGTATTGATCATACAATGGAAACTCTCTCTAAACTGTTCACAGCACCCAGAGACAATATGTTGAGAAAACAAATGGGGATGGTTACTGTTTGAACTCCTTTTAGTGATTTAAATGCCCTATTCATTCATTGCCCCACAAGCCTCCTATCAGTTATCTGTTGCTAAAACAATGTTACATAACAAACAAGCACAAAATGTCAATGGCGCAACAACAATGGGGACACTGCAAAATTGGCAACAGGCCTGATTCATCCATCCAGAGAGGGAAAGAACTGAGGCCATGTTTAATATCTTCCTCACTCTGATTGGGAATCTCTTCTCGGTCTCCTCTCTGACTCACCTGTTGGAGGCACCTTAGGTATCCCTTTCATAGGAAACCTCCATTGTCTCCTCAAGCCTGGATTACATGGCCCCTCCTGTGAGCTTTTCTGAGCCCCCTAGAATTCCCATTATTGTAGCCCTCAGGGCATTGACACGAATTAGCAAATCCAAGAAAGCTGACTGAGAGAGATGCTGACAACATATATTTGAAAAAGTTTGTGGTACAGTCAGCCCTCCACATCCCTGGGTTCCATGTCCACAGACTCAACCAACTGTGGATACAGAATAGTAAAAAAAAAAATCCAGAAAGTTCCAAAAAGCAAAACTTGAATTTGCCACATACCAGTAACTATACATAGCATTTGCATTGTATTAAGTATTATAAGTTGTCTAGAGATGATTTCAAGTATACAGGAGGTTATATGCAAATACTACACCATTTTATAGAATGGACCTGAGCATCTGTGGATTTTGGTTTTTGAGGATGTCCTGGAATCAACCTCCCATGGGTACAGAGGGTCAACTGTATTTGATTACTAAATGATTGAAGATTACATTAAATTTAATTACCACATTAAAGATTTACTAGTTTTTTGAGAGTTTAACTTCTAGAATGTGACACAAAATTCTGTTTATTATGAAGACTGATTTTCCTCATTAACACACACTCACGCACACACCACTGTACTTCTCCATACACTGCCCTTTCCACCTGTCACCTTTCCACCCTAGCCAAACAAAATCCTCCTCATCTTTTAAGTTTCCACCAGGCTTAGGTGGTAGCTATCTGATGATCCCACAGCAATTCACTTACATTTATTTCAGCACTAATGACTCTGTTTTGGAATTGATGGTACGAAGGCAACAGAGTGCTTACGCTTGCTTATGTGAAGAAGCTGTAAGAGAACAAAATTTGTCACCCCAAATTGTGTCTCTTTGGCATGAAGATTAATGTAGGCTGATTATTTTTAAGAAACAGAAGACTCAAGTTTTTCTTGTTACCTCCTCCTAACTGCCTAAAAGAATGTAGACAGAAGTCCTGTCTTTGGAATAGAGCTATCAGCAGAGATGTCTGCAAAGAATATGGGCTGGGTGTGGTGGAGGGAACTCGCAGGCCCTAGAGATCAGAGTTCACTCTGCATCCCATTGTCTCTGCAGGTCCAGCACACATTTATTTTCCAAACATTTGCTTTTCCATCTCCATGTGAATTGTCTTCCTCCCTTTTGAAATCCCAAACCCCTATCCTCAACATCCTTTTTTGTCTTTAGCTGAAGATAGCATTTAAGGTGAGAGCTTCAGCCATTGGGAGGAGTTACTGAGTTTTCCTAGGTCTTTCCCATTAATTCATGTTATTAAACTTTGTTTTATTTTCTCCTGTTAAACCATTCCATGTCGATTTAATTCTTAGGCCAGCCAGAAGAACCTAGAAGGGCAAAGGGTAATGCCTTCCTCCCCAACAAGGCTTCTAGGATACCGCCAGACTGTGCCTTCAACTGTGCAGAGATGAAATGGAAACTTATACCAGTGTGCCCAGCGTGGACTGGTACCCAGGTGAGGGGGTGAGCAGAAAGCAGCAGCCTCATTCTCTAATCCCCACCACTTAATTCCAATAATCTTAACTCACTAACCTTCTCTCAGGCTCTAATTCCCAATTTCCTTTCCATCACTAGAGCCCCATTGAAAATCCTAGCTTGAGCCCACACTCTTCACCTAGGTATTTTCATTTCTCTTCGCAGATGACTAGACCCTTCCCATGTCGTTTCCTGACCTACAATTCAAACACTGCAGCAACATTAGGACTCCACCCCTACATGCACCCAAAGCCTCAGTTTTTTGCACAACAAGCCCCTTCATTCTCACCTCCAAAGGCCATTTTTCTTATACGGATTTCCTGCCTCTGCTTATTCCCACTGAGACTCCAGCATCCTGCTCAGTTGACAACAAACTTTTAAATTGCTCTTTTCTCTCCTTCCTTCTCATTCTTTCTCTGTCTTCGCCATCTCTTCTATAAAATATTCATTTCCTGTAATGTTTTAGTTCTCCCAATTTGTGTTTTCCATCTGCATTTTCTCTTAGGGAGTTCCAGCAACTAAAGAACCATGCCCTGCCTGCTTACCTGCCAGTCTGAAGTGGAAAACTAGATGATGGGATATTAGGAAAGCAACAAAAGACAGACTCAGCAAGTACACATCATTAGCAGGAAGCAAGTCAGTCCCAGGAGTGGTGATTAGGCATTTTAGGAAGTCATAAGGATGGAAAGCCTGCAAACTGTACAGCAAAAGCATTAAAAATAATCACTGACTGGCCGCTTTTATGAAGTCAGTGACTTGCAAGCAGTTTGATTCATAACATAAAAGGTCCTTTTTAAAAATTAGCAGATCAATGTGCTAGCAGCTCCCTAGCTACTCTCCAAGGGGACAGTGGAGGCCCAATCAGGAGAGTTTCTATGGTGGATATAGGTGGTCCTCAAGGCTCTGTCTTATGTTACACACTTTTCCTAGGAGCTGTCACCACTTTGATGGATTGCATTTTCACTTTTAACCATTGACTCCTACATCCTTAGCTATAACCCAAATGATCCCTCTGTGTTCCAGACCAGCATAGGCAATAGCTCACTCTATGTTTCCCACTGGATGTCCTGGAGGCATGTTACACTGGTCAGTTTTCACTTGTCGCTCCAAACACACTCTCCACCTTTCTTCACTCTGCTCTAGGTGCCAGAAGACTGTCTTTGTGAACCTCATCAACTACTTCCCCAACCTTCTGAACTCTAAGGTTGTTTAATCAGTCACTGGCAGGTGGTCAGAGTAGGAGAGAATTGTAATTTTTATTTGCAACTTTTATTGCAATTTTGCAATAAAAATTGCAAATTTTTATTTCCCCAGCTTCCTCCCTGCCAGGCTAATACTTTGACAAGACCACAATACTCCACCTAAGGCCATAAGGCTTGTTGGGTGACTCTTTCCTATTGGTAAAGCAAATTCTGAAAACCATGCCTTCTCTTTGACCTTCAGACCTACAGATGGTGGCAGTGGCTTTCCATTATCACTGACCTCAGAGCGCTTCCCTGGCCACTGTTGATTTCCCTTTACCCTGATCAAAACTTTGTAAAGAGACTCTAGTAAAAGCTCTTCCGAGCGTGCATCTGTACTCTGATTCACTATACCTGAACTAGGCATTCATCATCCCTCATCTCCCCATGCCTGGCACCCCACCTGACTCTCCTGCAGCCCTTGCCACAATGAATGACCCACCATCCATCCTCTAGGACTTTCCAGGACACTGGACATCCTGGGTGACTCCTCCCCATCTCACCCACTGCAGTCTGTCAGTCACCAGCTCCCAGACAGTCTAAGGCTCTCTCACACCCTTCCATCCCTTCCATCCCAGGCGAGGCCAACATCATCCCTAACAACTTTTCTGTGGTAGCCTCCCAAACGATCCCCATGACCCTGATCAACCCACTCTGATCCATTCCACACCACTGTTCCTAAGTGCAAATCTGATTAAGTCTCTCACCTGATTAAAGCCCTTCAGTGCTTTCCACTGGCTTTGAGATCAAGTCTAAATTTTCAGTTAGGGTTAGGGTTAGGCACAGACTCAAGGACCTTCATTACTGGCTTCCAGTTACCTCTGCAGCCTCTTCTTTCACTGTTTGCTTTGGCCTCCCTTTTCTCCCTGAAACTGTATTATTCCATTCCAAAGCTCACATATCTCTCCCCACTGGACTTTCACATATGTTGATTCTCTGACCAGGACATTCCTTCTTTCCTTGCCCAGCTAACAACTGCTCACGACCAGACTATGTGCTCAGTTAGGGCAGGGACACACTGCTGTACACTGAGCACCTAGTCCAGGACCTGGGACCTACCACACCTGTGACATCTCATATGCAAGCCACTTGCTGTTCGTGACTACTGAGCACTGAAATGCACTGAGTCTGAATTGAGATGTGCTGTGAGTATAGAATACATACTTGCTTTTCAAAGACTTAGCACAATAAAGCATAAACTGCCTTAATATTTTTACATTTATTACAAATTGAAATATCTTAGCTATGTATATTAGATTAATTAAAACATGTTATTAAAATTAATTTCACTATCCATTCTTCTGTCAATGGACATTTAGGTTGCTTCCAAGTCTTAGCTGTTGTAAATAGTGCTGCAATGAACATTGGGGTGCATGTATCTTTTAGAATTATGGATTAAGAAGATGTGGTACATATATACAATGGAATTTTACTCAGCCATATAAAAGAACGAAATAATGCCATTTGCAGCAACATGGATGGACCTAGAGATTGTCATACTAAGTGAAGTAAGTCGAAGAAAGACAAATATCATATGATATCACTTATATGTGGAATCTAGTAAAAAGTGATATAAAAGAACTTACTTACATAAGGGAAACTGACTCACATATCTTGAAATCAAACTTATGGTTACCCAAGGGGCAACGTGGGGGAAGTGATAAATTAGGAGATTGGGATTAACATATATACACTACTATATATAAAATAGGTAACTAATAAGGACCTACTGTATAGCAATACTCTACTCAATATTCTGTAATAACCTATATGGAAAAGAATCTGAAAAAGAATGAATATATGTATATGTATAACTGATTCACTTTGCTGTACACCTGAAACTAACACATTGTAAGTCAACTATACTCCAGTAAACGTTAAAAAATAAAACAAAGTAGCCTGTAAAATAGTAGTGTTACACATCTGTGAAATAACACACTACCTGCTTCAGACAAAAAAAATTAATTTCATTTGTGTTTTTAATTTTGTTTAACAGCAGTCAATTTCACATTAGAATTTATTATTATTTATTTATTATTTATTAGAATTTATTAGAAAATTTTAAATGACATATACAGCTCCCATATTTTTTATACCTTTATTGCAGTATAATTGTTATACAATGTTGTGCTAGTTTCTATTGTACAACAAAGTGAATCAGCTATAAGTATACACATATCCTCATAACCCCTCCCTTGTGAGCCTCCCTCCTATCCTCTCTATCCCACCCCTCTTTGTCATCACAAAGCATCAAGCTGATATCCCTGTGCTATGCAGCAGCTTCCCACTAGCCACCCATTTTACATTTTGTAGTGTATATATGCCAATGCTACTCTCTCACTTAGTCCCAGCTTCCCCTTCCCCTACTGTGTCCTCAAGTCCATTCTCTATGTCTGCATCTTTATTCCTGCCCTTCCACTAGGTTCATCAGTACTGTGTTTTTTAGATTCCATATATGTGCGTTAGCATATGGTATTTGTTTTTCTCTTTCTGACTTACTTCACTCTGTATGACAGACTCTAGGTCCATCCACCTCATTACAAATAACTCAATTTCGTTCCTTTTTATGGCTAATATTCCATTGTATATATGTGCCACATCTTCTTTATCCATTCATCTGTCGATGGACATTTAGGTTGCTTCTGTGTCCTAGCAATTGTAAATAGTGCTGCAATGAACATAGTGGTACATGTATCTTTTTGAATTATGGTTTTCTCAGGGTATATGCCCAGTAATGGGACTGCTAGGTCATATGGTAGTTCTACTTTTAGTTTTTTAAGGAACCTTCATTCTATTCTCCATAGTGGCTATATCAATTTACATTCCCACCAACAGTGCAGGAGGGTTCCCCTTTCTCCACACCCTCTCCAGCATTTATTGTTTCTAGAGTTTTTGATGTTGGCCATTCTGACCAGTGTGAGGTGATACCTCATTGTGGTTTTGATTTGCCTTTCTCTAATGATTAGTGATGTTGAGCTTTTCATGTGTTTGTTGGCCATCTGTATGTCTTCTTTGGAGAAATGTCTATTTAGGTCTTCTGCCCATTTTTGTTTTGAGTTGTTTGTTTTTATGATATTGAGCTGCATGAGCTGCTTATATATCCTGGAGATTAATCCTTTGCCATTTTCTTCATTTGCAAATATTTTCTCCCATTCTGAGGGTTGTCTTTTCATCTTGCTTATGGTTTCATTTGCTGTGCAAAAGCTTTTAAGTTTCATTAGGTCCCATTTGTTTTTATTTTATTTCTATTACTTTAGGAGGTGGGTCAAAGAAGATCTTGCTGTGATTTATGTCAAAGGGTGTTCTGCCTATGTTTTCCTCTAAGATTTTATAGTGTCTGGACTTACATTTAGGTCTTTAATCCATTTTAAAATTTTTGTGTATGGTATTAGGAAGTCTTCTAATTTCATTCTTTTACATGTAGCTGTTCAGTTTTCCCAGCTCCACTTACTGAAGAGGCTCTCTTTTCTCCATTGTATGTTCTTGCCTCTTTTATCAAAGATAATGTGACCATATGTGTGTGGGTTTATCTCTGGGCTTTCTATCCTGTTCCATGGATCTATATTTCTGTTTTTGTTCCAGTACCATACTGTTTTGATTACTGTAGCTTTGTAATATAGTCTGAAGTTCTGTGATATTTCTATTGGAAAGGACTGTCCAATAAATATTTGTTGAATGAGTGAAGGTGAAAAATGGAATAAATGAAGAAGAGAAATCTTCAGTTTCCAAATTTGGCTTTTTTTTCTGTGGAAACTTTCTCCAAATCCTCTAAGTCTGGGTTAGGTGGCCTTTTATGTGCTCCCATAGCATCCTGAAATCCCCCCCATTGTGACAGTTGTCACATGGAGCCACATGGTGTTTTTACATTCACGAGGGCAGGTGCTGTACCTGTCTTGTTCAGCTCTGGATCCCAGTGCCTGGCATGATGCTGGCCTTACAGTAAATGCTCAACAAATGTCTGATGAGTGAGGGCACTAAGTCATGCAATGAGAGGAGAGACACCAGTGACAACAAGGAGATGGTGATGACATGGACTCTGAATGTGTGCTCCTTGGGGACAGGCCCTCACATCCCTTGTGATGGGCCCTAAAGGGAGCCAAGGGCCTGTACAATGACATCCCAGGAAGATGGGTTACCACCTTATTCTCCTTTGGCAGCTCTGGTTCAGGAAAGTGTTTGGCACAGACCTGGAAATCAGAGGCCCATCAATGAGAGCTGTGACCCTGCCCAAGGGCAACATGCTAGTCCCTCTTCTCTGTAGGACTCTGAGTCACAAGGTGGGTCAGAGGACGTGGTGCTAGGCCCCAGTCCTGATGATCCTGGGTATAGAGGCCTAGGAGGGCACAGAGAGGGGCATTGAGACATGCTTCTTCTCACTCAATGCTCTCCTCAACTGCATCCCCACTCCTGAGGCTGTTTAGGAGTAAGTGAGAAACAGCTCTGTCTGGACTTGGGAAGTGTTGACCTCTCTTCCCTGCTTTCAGAGTGTCTGGACCTCCGCCTGTATCCTTTAAAGAAGTCACCCCTCTGTGTTTGTCCTGGTTTTCCATTGCATCTGATCTTCCATATTAACCTCCAGTTGACATTTGCCAATATGATGGCCATGTAGCGTGTTAGCTCTCTTCCTCATAGGAATTAGGCTAGATGTTATCCTCATTTGTCTGAAGAGGGAAATAAGCTCAAAACACATGAGCAAATATTTTGGGGTAACATGGTAGAAAATGACTTAATGGGAATCCAACTTTATGAGGCTCTCATGGCCACACTCTTCCCATCCCTGTATCTCTGTGGGTCATGCTACAAAGGAGAGATGGGTCCAGTGGTTAGTCTCTTTCCTATAAAGAGTCAGTGAAGCAACTGGCAGAGGAGAAGCCATGATTCCTTTTCCAACATACAGCAAGCCTTTCACAACCAGCAGAATCAAAACCTAACAGTGGAGCCCCAACTTCTTCAGGTGTTCTGGGCAAATTCATATCCTGTGATAAACCATAATGGAAAAGAATACAAAAAAGAATGTACACATGTATAACTGACCATTATGAATTTGCTCAGAACACCTGGAGAGTTGGGATTCCATTGGAAGTCATGAAATCCTGTCTCTGTGAGTGAGCTTTGTGAGCCTTTGATTCTGCTGGTTGTGAAAGGTTTGCTGTATGTAGGAAAGGGAGTCATGGACCCTCCCATAATCTCAGTTTTCTGAACCCCATGCACTTTGTGAGGCTCTAAAAAGATGACAAAAAGCTGCTTGTACATTACAATGATAACAATAGTAGGAGCAGGCCCTCTCAGAGCTTCCTGAGCTCTAACTATGGACCAGGCACCATTCCTTAGCTTACATACATTTTTCAGGTGATGCGTCCAAGGAGACTATGAGGTAGACACGTTCTAATTATTTCCATGGTGGTGATGCAGACACTGAGGCCCCTATGGAATTAGGGCATGTGGGGAGTTCGTGAGATTAGAAAGAGTTGAGATTCAAAGCGGGACCAACAGGAGACCGGGAAGGGCTGGCCTAAAGGATGGGACAGAAAGCATGTCAACAGGGCAGTGGGGGCACAGTGAGGTGAAAAGAGAGAGAACAGAAACAGCCATATTGTTTACAGAGAAAGGCAGAAGTGAGCAGAGGAAAGGCTATGAGGTGGCACTGTCCTCCTGGGAGCGAGAAAAGAGGCTGCGATGGAGGGCAACTTGGGGGCCCTTTCTTAGAGCTTATTAAAAGCACAACGGCATGGGGCCCAAATGGGAATTTTTGTTACCAATTCTCCCTTAATGGTTTCTGGAAATGCTTTTCCTTCTAAAAGCTAAAGAGCTTCAAGTTGGTTGGAGGCTGTGGAAGAGAATTTTAAAATTAAAAGCTCTCACAGGTAGAGTAGATTTCTACCCAGAAGATGGGTAGAAATAAAGTCTCTTTAATGTTCCCTTGATGACCCTGGAGAGAAAAGGTAGAGAGAGCTCACAGGGGAAGGAGCCAAGAAGATTCTAAGGACAGCCCTTCCAGGTGCCAGCTCGGTGTAGGCTGGACCCAAGGGTCCCAGCCTTAAATCAGACCCCTACCCAAGAACATGATGCATGGACTTGCCTCCCAGGTCAAGAACCAATTACTTCTTACCAAACACTGGTGCCACTTCTTTGAAGAGTAACTTGGGAATATCCATCATAACATTAAGAATTAGCAATTCCAACTACTCAGCCATGAAAAATAACTAAATAATGCCATTTGTAGTGACATGGATACAACTAGAGATTATCATACTAAGTGAAGTAAGTCAGAAAGAGAAAGACAAATACTATATGATATCACTTATAAGGGGAATCTAAAATATGACACAGTGAACATATCTGTGAAACAGAATCACGGACATAAAGGACAGACTTGTGGGACTTCCCTGGTGGCACAGTAGTTAAGAATCTGCCTGCCAGTGCAGGGGACATGGATTTGTTCCCTGGTCTGGGAAAATTCCACATGCCACAGAGCAAATAAGCCCGTGAGCCACAACTACGGAGCCTGCATACTGCAACTACTGAAGCCTGTGCACCTAGAGCCCATGCTCTGCAACAAGAGAAGCCACTGCAATGAGAAGCCTGCTCACCGCAACGAAGAGTGGGCCCCACTCACTGTAACTAGAGAGAGCCAGCACGCAGCAGCGAAGACCCAACGCAGCTAGAAAAATAAATAAAATAAATTTTTTAAAAAAGAGCAAACTTGTGGTTGCCAAGGGGGAGGGAGTTGGAGGCGGGATGGATTAGGAGTTTGGGGTTAGCAGATGTAAGCTTTTATATACAGAATGGATAAACAACAAGGTCCTACTGTATAGCACAGAGAACTATATTCAATATCCTATGATAAACCATAATGGAAAAGAATATATTTTTTTAAAAGAATGTAAAAAAAGAATTAGCAATTCCAATTTAATAATGTTGCCTGTAAGATACCCAGGTACATAGGGACGTGCATGTGAAGTTATGTGTTACAGATCCATTTATAATACTGAAAATATGGATAACCTAAGTGGTCATCAACAAGGCATTAAAATAAATGATGAAATATTATGCACCTTTTGGTATATTTTTGGCAATATAGAAAGATCTTCAAATATATTTCTTAAAAATAATAACATATAACATGAATAATCTCATTTGTATTCAATTAATTTACACATATAATTTAATACACTTTTGTGTGCATAAAATGTCTAGAAAGATTCATTTAAAGAGTTGTTTTCACAGTGTGGGGTAAAGTTAGTGCATATTTGAGATGGGAGAACTTTTAATTTTCATTGTATATCCTTCTGTACTATTTGCATTTTAATATCATGAACATAGTTTTTTTTTAAAATAATATCTAAAAAGTTGAAAACATATTTCTCTGTGAGGAAGTATAGCTGCAAAATGAGTCCCTTTAAAATTAAGACACAAATCCCTGAGCAGAAAACTATAGTAAAATGGAGTCAATACTTAAATAAATTTTTTTTTTATCCTTTATGACCAATGAGAGTTTGTCCCAGGGGTGTAATAGAGGTTTAATATTAGAGAACCTATTAACAAAATGTATTACCTCATTAGACCAAGGGAGAGGAATTACATAATCATCTTTTTGGATGCTAAAGGACAACTGGTTAAAAAGCAAAAACTGATTAAAAAGGAAAACACTCTTTATAAATTGTCGACTGTCATAATGGATAAACAGTAAGATCGAAAAACAACAGCCAACATCATAATTGAAATTATGGAGACATTCCAATTATGCAGGACATTTTATACTTTTGAACTTTTAAATCATGTCCATGTCTGAGTTTTACACTATATATATATATATATATATATATATATACACACACACACACTCTCTATATATACATGTTTATACGTATGTTTATACATATTTATATATATTTTATATTTATATATGCTTATATATTTATATATATATATTTATGTTTCAGAATCTGTCTAGAAAATCCCTCTGAGTACTGAAAAAGACCCAACTCACTCAGCCCCAAATCAACAGGCCAAGGCACTGTTTTAAAACTTAGATGATACCACTGACATATTTGAGAACTCTTAAACTCTTTTTGTGTAGTAACATGCTTTCCTTCAAAATCAACAAGAAATTAGCACTTTCTCTGTAATCAAGACTATGCCGGGTTTGAGATTCACAAAACAGAAAAAAAATTAAGAAAAGGAAGTGGGGGGCGGGAAAGTTCCTCGGAGGTGTCAGAATTCAAGGTGAGGCCGTGGATTGTAATCAGTGCCCACGTAAGGGGGATGCTTTCAGCAGATGAGCAAGCTGGAGAGAGGATGCTGATGCGAGTTGGCAGCCTCCTCAGTGTTTACCTAAGTGTGGGGCGTTGTGAAGGTGTCAGCCAGGAGCCAGAAAAGATGGGTACTTCCCTGGAAAACACAGCAAGGCAAGAAGTTGCCTCCTGGAAAAGCGAGTCCATCAGGCTCAAGGAGGTGGAGAGGTCGCTCAGGCAAGTGTGAAAATGTAGGGATAGTTGTTCACAACGGGACACAGGCTCGAGAGATGGAAAGAAGATAAAAGATTGGGTTTCAGGGTACAAGTGGATTGAAAGTTGACTTTTCATTCAATAACTAAGAATCGCCTAAACCAGGAGCCTCATTGGAAGTAAAAATCTTGACTCCCCTCCCTCTGCCACAGTGATGTCACATCTGCCTGTGGACGCTGACTCTTGTGTTAATTGTTAAGTAGCACATCCAAGACATGGATTGAGGTCGGCTGGCTCCCAATCTGGCAGTCCTCACATCCCCTCCACCCCCACCGCCTCACTTGCCCATGGCTATCAGGCACTTTCTACATGCAAGACACTACGAAGACCACAACAGGAAGAACAAAGGCACAACCCCTGCTCCTCCAAAATACTCAGCAGGACTAAGAAGAGCTAAGAAACTTTAGAGTGTTAGAACCACCTGGAACCCTCATTAGAACATACAGAAAAGGAATGTATACATATATATATATATATATTCAGTTATATATGTATATAAAACTGAGTCACTTTGCTGTCTAGCAGAAATTAACACAGCATTGTAAATCAACTATACTTCAACAACAACAAAAAACAAACAAACAAACAAACAAAAAACACCACACAGATTGCTGGGCCCCACCCAGAAGGTTTGATTCAGGAGGGCTGGAGTAGATCCTGAGACTCTGCATTTCTAACAAGTTCCCAGACAACACTAATGCTGCTGGCCCAAGGACCACACTTTGACAACAGCTGACTTATGAGAAATAGTTAACTACAGATGCCATGGGAACTGAGAGTGTGGAGATATTTATGGACATTAAAATTGTACCATAAATAAGCATTTGCTAAGTTCCCCGAAGTTAAGACTTTTAGGTCTATGATGTTCTCTGAAAAATGCATGTGGTTAATGTACTTTTTGTAAAAGCAAGTTCCAAGAGTGGCGAGCATATACTACCTGATTTGGTCCTACGCAAGCATTAGAAACCAGGGCCTGAGGATGTCATCTTTACAAGAGCAGATCCTGTGGTATGAGAGTCGTGACACAAGCGCGTGGTCACTGCGTGTGCAGGCCAGGCTGGACCACACGAAACATCTCTCTTCCTCAAGCTTTCCTGGGGAATATAATGATCACAAGAACTACAGTAGTTTTATAGCAGATTGAAGTTTACAAATACTTTTCCATCGTGTTTACTTGAGGGACCAATTGAGAAACATATGAATAAGTGTGCTATAAACTGCACAGTCTACTTAAATATTAGTTATCATCAAATTTGATCTCTACAGATTCCCATGTGTGAGTATTGCTGTCTTGTACCCATGAATAAAGTGAGACTGTGGCCAGTAAACTTCCAAGTAACAGAGATACGATTACAATTCAGACTTCGAAATTTGGTCCCCAATTCTGTGCTGTAGTAGAAAGGAGATGTACAAGAAATGTCAATCTTTGCACTTGCTCTATCCATGGTCACCAAGGAAGAGACAGCCCTGGTAACAGTGTTTTATACCATGTCATCTCTGCTCTCTCTTTTTCCCCCCAAAACTCCTGACAGGGCCCCCAGCATCGCTAGGGGAAAACTCTCTGCCTCCTCTTCTTTCTGAGTCTGAGTTGTCTGCTTCTGGATACCCCCTCAATCCTCTCACCCCCATTAGACACGGAACTTTGAGTAAGTCTCTGTCCCTTTCAAAGAAAGAACTCCATTAATCAAGAGAGGAGATGGATCATTCTTCAATAATCCACCCTGTGTGTCCAACCACGGCCAATCCCTAGATTTGGAAGCACTCTCTTCACTAGCGTTACTTTGCAAAGCACGTGGCTGCAGAGTGACCCTGGACCACCAGGTTCCTTAACACAAGGCCATTCCCCATCCTCTGGTGCCAACAAGGTGGGTCTGATCAGCAGTCATCACCTGTCCCAGGCTTCTACCTGACCAAACTTGGCACATGTTTATCCTCTCATCATATGTCTTCTCCTGGAAGAATTTCTAGCACAATCCCCCAGCCTGGTAGAGGGAACAAAAAAATAGCCAGTGACTCAAAAAATACACACTCTGGTTCCTAATGTTTTAAATGACTAGTTTCATGATTTGGGGTCATTACCTTTTTAAAACAATGACGTCTTTTTAAAAAAAATGATGCCCAGAATACCTTTAAGGTGAAAAGCATGTTTAAATCATAGATCTATTTCCTTGTCGATGCCAGTGCATTGGAAGTGACTCCCTGGTGTGCTGTCTTGAGAAGGATGATAAGCCTGTGTCCATCACAGGTGTTATAACTGGTTAATAATTGTCACCGCAGGGGAAGGGGAAATGACCATCTGAATGCTGCATCTTTTCCCTCCCCTATTCCATTTCTTAGTTCTATGATTCTGTGTTATTATCCTTAATGTGAATGTATCAAGCATATATTTACCTCTGAGGTGTTAGCTCTATTTCTCCTGAAGGGTCATCTTTCTGTTTTTTTCCTGCTGTTTGGTGTTGGGCTCCATTTTTCCTCAGGTCAACATCACAATACACTAGCTCCCAATGCACAGCAAATGCATAATAATATAGTGTCTGCTAAACAATTCATAAAGAGTGGCATTAATAACACAAACCACATCCTTGCTTCCTTAGAAAAACCCACATGGGGCAAACAAATTCAAAATCCCAGTAGGAGGGATGCAGCCCTGTGACCACAACTCTGGGATCCAGATTAAGTGGCTATAAGAAGAGAAATTTGATGAAAACCACCTTGGTTTTCCCTATTTCTTTTCTTCTGGAGCCTCTTTAAGTGTGGTGTCAAATTAGCCCAATGCACCGTGGCCCTGTTTCTGTAGAAACTGTATCAGCATAAAATTACACAGCGGAGAAAATCATTAGGTCTAAACACTCCTCCAAAGAGCATTAGAAAGACAGCACTATTTACCTTGTGCTGCTGGCATCAGTGGGCCGCCTCCAACCTGAGCCTCAGTTTCCTCCTCTGTCACAGAGGGGTTATGACAGATGACTTCTCAGGTCCTTTCCAGCTGTGACATCTTATGAAATCTATGACCTCCTCTGTGACAACCACTAAGTGGAATTGGGAAATTGAACGTAGTCTTTAAAAAGGAACTGGCCTGTGTAGCTAAAATTAAACATTCTAATTGCTCTCTGCCACTGAGAATCTCATTAAAAAAAATTCAATTGGTTAAATATTGGCTAGCTTCACTATGGAGAACAGTACGGAGGATCCTTAAAAAACTTAAAATAGAGCCACCACATGATATGGTAATCCCACTCCTGGGCATATATCCAGAGAAAAGTCTAATTTGAAAAGATACATGCACCCCAATGTTCATTGCAGCACTATTTACAATAGCCAGGACATGGAAACAACCTAAATGTCCATCAACAGATGAATGGATAAAGCAGATGTGGTACATATATGCAATGGAATACTATTCAGCCATAAAAAGAATGAAATAATGCCATTTGCAGCAACAAGGATGGATGTAGAGATTATCATACTAAGTGGAATAAGTCAGACAGAGAAAGATAAATACCATATAATACCACTTATATGTGGAATCTAAAAAAAAATGATACAAAGGAACTTATTTACACGGCAGAAACAGACTCACAGACATAGAAAACAAACTTATGGTTACCAAAGGGGAAAGGGGAAGAGGGATAAATTGGGAGATGGGGATTAGCAGATACACACTACTATATATAAAATAGATAAACAACAGGGACCTACTGTATAGCACAGGGAACTCTACTCAATAATCTGAAATAACCTAAATGGAAAAAGAATTTGAAAAAGAATAAATACATGTATATGTATAACTGAATCACTTTGCTGTTCACTGGAAACTAACACAACATTGTAAATCAACTATACTCCAATATAAAATAAAAATTTTAAAAAAAACTAAAAAATATATATATATATATTGGCTACTTTCAACTCAGTTGGTACCCACACCTAGTTCTCAACCTGGGGGTGGAAATAGCAGCAGGGGAAATTTGGCAAGATCTGGAAACATTTTGATTGTCAAAACTGGGCCAGAGAAGACATGCCACTAGCATCTAGTGAGTCATGTCCACGATGTGCTGAATATACTGTCATGCTCAGGACAGCTCCCCAGCAAAGAAGATGGGTCAATGTCAATAGCGCTGAGGTCAGGGAACTCTGCACCACTCCACAACATCCCAATGAAGTTCACAATGATGATGAGGGTGAGAACAAGATCTTCAATTTGATATAAAAACATGTTTCAGTTGTTTCAATGGATACAAATCAAGGTAATGTGTGGCTTATGTCAATGGTACCAGGCCAAATGAGGCAGTACAACATAGCTAGAATATTCCAGGTTTCAAATATTCCCAAGTGATGAAAAAAGATTCATGCTTGGCAATATCTGAGCCAATGAGCGCTACTTGAAGCAACGCATTTTCCTATAGTAACATGCTTTGCTTGTATGAATTTCAATCTCTCATAATTTTATTTTTAACTTTTTTCAAGAAAAGCTGCAAGGTTCTCTTTAATTATCACTAAATGTGATAAATGAAACAGTTTTCTATTTCCCAGTCTCATTCAGCTAAAATACAAGAATGGAAAAACTTGCCAAAGGAATGCGCCTTCTCTTTCGGAGGGGAACCAGAAGCACCCTCCTATATCCAGTGCTGAGACTGCCAAAGTAGAAGCTAGAAGAAAACCATATTTTTGCAGCTCTGCTAAATTTTATTTTTGCATGTTAACTATCTTTAGAGGATTAGAAAGATTCCCATAGGAAAGCCTGAAAGCCACTACCTGCTTTCCTGCCTGATCAAAGAGGAAAGAAATAATATTTTATTGTGCTAAACCCTTGAGGTTGGAAGATGATTGTTACAGTAGCATAACCTAGCCTATCCTGACTAACACACTCAGAAATCAGACCCATCTCTCTGGAACAGGCCTACAAGTGTGAGGCCCACGTTGCCTTGGGAGGATGAGAATATCTAAGACCTCAAGCAATCTATCTCTTAATCACAAATATGTAAATCCCAGATGCTGCCCTTTCTATAACCGCCATGCCTCTTTGCTGTATATTAATCAGGGTCTGAGACCCTCCCAAATCAGTGTCTCCATTGGCACAAACTTTAGTCCCAGTTACTAAGCATCTCAAAAAGTACATTTCTCTGCTAAGTGATAGAGAATCTACGTTTGAGTGGTTTCCTGCTCTCCACTTGAATTCATCCCAAAATACAGACTTTCCTCTACAAATTTTCCCTTTGTTTGACAAAGACGTTAATACCAAGTATCCCTACCTGATAACAGTCAGAGACCATCTCTATTTTATATTCTTGGGATACTTTATATGCAGGGTTTTCTCAGGCATAATTAGGGAATTTGATGAATGATTTGACCTCATCTTTGCTCATGTATCACTTTATGTTTCAAGTACTGTCTTGACGGCAGGCTTTCTGTGGTCCTGGGGCCCATCACAAAACCTTCACAGGAGAGCTGAGTCATTCATCCAAACTTCTCCATCTGAATCTCAATTATCCAAATAAAGCACCCCACTCTGTTGCCAACTGCCCAACTAAACCAAGTTAGTACCAAGTTGCCCATTTTCTTTTAGCAGCAGAAACCTGGTTTATGAATTCTCAAACTTTCGACAAGTCATTCCGCAAAAGTAAGCTCTTAAAATGGTATGAGATTTTTTTTTTTTTTTTTTCACAAAACACTGTGAGGGGCTTCCCTTGTGGTGCAGTGGTTAAGAATCCGCCTGTGGGTTAAGAATCCCACATGCCACGGAGCAACTAAGCCCGTGTGCCACAGCTACGGGGCCTGCACTCCAGAGCCCACAAACCACAACTCTGGAAGCCTGGGTGCCTAGAGCCTGCGCACCGCAACGAAGAGTAGCCCTCGCTCACCGCAACTAGAGAAAGCCTGCACACAGCAACAAAGACCCAATGCAGCCAAAAATAAATAAATTTTAAAAAAATGTTAAAAACAAAACCAAAACCACTGTGAATAGTTTTACACTTTGCTGAGGAAAACCCTCCAAAGTCTAGTATTAAGTCCTAAACTGGAGGAAGTAGAATGCAACAGATATTTTTTTGGCTGAAAGAGCAGACAGCTCTTTTCAAGGAAGACACAAGACATCTAACCACAGCGGATGGCAAGAAGGAATAGGTCATGGTATCTGAAACCCCTCTCAGTTCTCAGGCTGTCTCTCTAAAAACAACACGGATGGAGTGAAGTAAGTCAAAAAGAGAAAAACAAATATCGTATATTAACACATATATGTGGAATCTAGAAAAATGGTACAGATGAACTGGTTTGCAAGGCAGAAATAGAGAAACAGATGTAGAGAACAAACGTATGGACACCAAGGGGGAAAGCGGCAAGGGGCGAGGAGGGGGTGGTGGGATGAACTGGGGGATTGGGATTGACATGTATACACTAATATGTATAAAATAGATAACTAATAAGAACCTGCTGTATAAAAATATTAAATTTTAAAAAAATGGGTGACAGAATGTGTAGTAATCACCTGTTTACCTGTGATAGAAGATAGTAATTTATCTGTTTACAAGTCTGTTTCTCCTGGACTCCAATGCAAGCTCTTGAGGGCAGGGAATGTGTCCCATTTATCACCTCAAGGCCTATAACAGCACATGACACCCGGAAGTTATTTGATTGAATAACTACATGAATGAACACTAGTTTTTCAACCTGATTTATCTGGCCTAGATACACTGTTTTGCTCTGCTTCTTAGACTGATTTTTGCATTAAGGAACTATCACTAGAAATCTCCAACAACTTCAGAAATTTTTTTCCTTCCCCAAAGAGAGCCCCCCATGACTCTATCCATTTTGTTAATGGTGGTCTTTGGAAGATGCTGGCCGTTGCATTCTATGCCTTTGTAAGACTGAACAAGAAGAAGTGGCAGGTGTTATGGTTGCACATGAAGAGGGCTTACCTGTCACAGTGACAAAATATGGAAATGGGGATGCCAAAGAACATTCCAGAGTCTCCAGAACCTTCTCTTCTGGTGAGACCAAATGAAAAGTCCCCATCCTTTCTTTATCTCATGACCTCTCAAAGGCCCTCTGGCTCTATAATAATATTCAAGGGATAACAGTAGGAAAAGAGTGTGACCATACTTACTCGGCTATAAAACAAAACTAAAAATACCAAACTACTCATAGAAAAATAAAAATAAAGGAGCCTGTAAAGCACTTTGCAAACATAAAGGATTCTAGCAATGCTGAATAATAACTGTAATGCCTTCCAACAGAGCCACTGCCTTTGACAGGATTATCTTGAAATAGCAAGTAGGGGTCTATTCGGCCTAACAGAATTAACAGCTGTTATCAGTGCCCTGGAAATCCATAAAGTCTGGATTTCATAATACTAGGCTGTTCTCTCTCTCTCTCTGTCTCCCTCCATCCCTCATTCCTTCCCTCTCTCCATTTCTTTTCTCTCTCCCTCCCTCTTTGTTTGGTAGTCTTATTTCTAGGAATATATGATGACAACAATTTAACTACAGTCAAGAAAATAGTACCCAATTACCTTAAGACACAGAGCAAAATCTCACAAAGTTCTTTATCATTTTAAGGAGCAGAAAGCTTTTTAAAGCAAGCTTCAGTAATTGAAAACCAAATGACTTCCCAGTATTCTTGTTTAAGGAAACAGGGAGACTAACTGCAGTCATGACCTAATTCATGGCCATGCTGTGTCTTCTCTCACTGCAATGTGACTCGGCAGCTCCTCCCATCAAGAGAGGAATGTATTTCCTCACTCTTTTTATCTGGACTGGCTGAGGATTTGCTCTGTCCAGTAGAATATGGCAGGAGAGAGGTATGTCCATCCTAGGCTTAGGCCTCAGGCCCTTTGTGTATTTGACTCTCCAGCTCAGACTTCCACCACTGTCACACAGTGAGACCACATGGGAAGATCCACATTGTCCTGGCCAAGGGCAGTATCAGTGACCAGTCAGTTGCCAACCAATTCTTTGAATATGGGACAGGGCCAGCCAATGTCCACTGAGCTGCTGACCCAACATGGAACTCATCTCATTCACATGAGTTAGTTTAGCTGAGACCAGAAGAACCATCCAGCTGAACCAAAGACCTGTATGCAATAATAAATATTTATGGTTTTATGCCCCTAAGTTGTGGAGTGTTTGTTATGCAGGCATAGCTAACTGATATAGGCCTCATCTTCATCTCCTTACCATGTGATCATTGGTCTACCTGATGTATATTTACCTCAGTGGAGTTGACACACACAAAGACTCTGGATATATACTTTGTACTTGCTACATTATGATAGGTGATTGACGTTTGGAACATCACCTGTGGTGCCTAAATGGCATCCCTACATTTAGAGGGATGTTTATGATGATCACAATCCCTAATTACATGGAACCCCTCTACTCTTATTTATATTAAAGCAGCCATGCCCAAGCCTGGGCAAAACTGTGAAGTATACAAATTGTCAACATCATCTCATCTGTGATGACGTCCTCTTCCCTTCATAGTTATTGCCCTACTTCAAGACTTTATCAAACAATCTCTGTTACTTATGGTATGGAAAAGAGTGAAAATCTCTATCAAGACCAGAGATTTTAAATAGAGATTCTTGTCCCTACAAGAGCAATAGAAAAACTTAGAAAATCCTTGAAATTGTGTGCAAATAATTGTATGCATGTTCATATATGTTTTATTTATTTGTTTTTTTACTGGAAAAATTGTCCAGTATCTCCTGTTAGTAAGAGATAGGATTTCTAGGCAGAAATTCGGCAAGGACATAGAATATTTAAACAACACAATCAACCAATAGGATCAATAGAACACTCCATCCAACAATAGCAGAATATACATTCTTTTTCAAGTGCACATAGAACATTCACTAAGATAAACTGTATTGGGGTCATACACAACCTCAAAAAAATTTAAAGAGTTGAAATTATGTAGATTGTGTTCTCTGAACATAATATAATCAAACTAGAAATCAATATGGAAAGACAACACAAAAATCTCTAAAAACATGAAAAATAAACAATACACTTCTGAAAAATCCACGGGTCAAAGAAAAAGTCTCAAAAAATGAAAAAAAATACATGAAACTGAATAAAAACAAGACAAAAATGCATTTTATAGGGTTCAAATAATGCAGTGCTAGAGGGACATTTATAGCACTAAATGCTTACAATAGAAAAAAAGAAAAATCTTAAATCAATAAATTAAGTTTCTACCTCAAAAAATTAGAAAAAGAAATATGAAATAAGTCCAAAGCAAGAAGAAGGAAGGGAATTATGAAGGTAAGAACAGAATTCAGTGAAACCAAACAGAAAAACAATAAAGAAAATCAACAACAAAAAAAGCTGGTTCTTCAGAAAAGATAATAAAACGGATAAACCTTTACTAAGAATAACAAAGATTTTGTTTGTTTGTTTTAAATATATAGAGAGAAGGCACAAATCACCAATATCAAGAATGAACTAGGGGGCTTCCCTGGTGGCGCAGTGGTTGAGAGTCCACTTGCTGATGCAGGGGACATGAGTGTGTGCCCTGGTCTGGGAAGATCCCACATGCCGCAGAGTGGCTGGGCCTGTAAGCCATGGCCACTGAGCCTGCACGTCCAGAGACTGTGCTCCACAATGGGAGAGGCCACAACAGTGAAAGGCCCGCGTACCGAAAAAAAAAAAAAAGAATGCATTAGGGAATATAACTACAGCTCCTGCAGTGTTAAAAAGGTAATAAAGGAATATTATGAATGACTTTATGCTCATAAATTTGACAAGTAGAAGAAATGAGTCAATTGCTCAAAACCCACAAATGACAAAAATTCAACCAATAATCAGTAGACAATCTGAATCAGTCTATAACCATGAAAGAAAAGGAATTTGTAATTTAAAAGTTCCTAAATAAGAAATCTTTCTTCAGGGCCAGATGGTTTCTCTTAAGAATTCTACCAAACATTTAAGGAAGAATTAACAACAATTTTACATAATCTGTTTCAGAAAAGAGAGGAGGAAACACTTCCCAACTCATTTTCTGAGGCCAGTATTTCCCTGATACCGAAGGCAGACAAAGACAGTTCAAGCAGTTCAAGAGAGAAAGAGAGAAAGTGAGAAAGCACATGGGCACAGGAGAGAGGGAGGAAGAGACATGGGGGTGGAGCCCCCTGGGGTCAGGCCAGGTCCCAGGCACAGCACAGAGGGGCCTTTTCCTCCCCAGGGGCTTTCTTCCCCTTTAGCTGCCACAGTGTAGAAGTGGGCAAGGAACGAAGGATCAGAGAAGGGGCCTCCACTCCTGCTCAAGTGGAGGATAAGAAAGACATAGCTTGGGCTGGGAGGGATGGGAGTGATGTCTCCACCTCCCTGTGCTTCCCCGTTGCACCCCACCCCCCGCCAGAGATTAATTTGTGTTCAGTGCATATTCATTATAGTTTTGTCTCCTTAGTAATTTTTCCTTTGGAGAAATGCCCCCCTAAACCTGGTGAGCCTACCCACCACAGGATCCTGACTCCCCAGGCAAAAGCATGAACACGTGACCCAGGAGGGCCAGACTATGCTGCCCTCTAGGTGGAGGCATTGACCCGGGGTTGAGTACGTGACCCAAATAAGACAGCCTTTTTCGTTCTGAGATAGGAGACACCAAAGTGTCCAGAAGCCTGGAGTACACAGGAGCCATCTGTGCTGCCTCATGAGAAGAATGACCCTTAAAGTGAAGTCTTCATAGCAGACAGTAAAGTCCCAAGATGGAGACGGTCAAAGCCCCTATGGCAGTTGGTACCTCTCAATGCAATTGTACCTGAAGCAGCTGCCTCTGGGGTTTCCCAACGATCGAGGCCAATAAATTCCCTTGTTGCTTAAGCCAGTTTGATGTAGATTTCTGTTACTGGAAATCAGGCATCTTCTAATATATGATGTTACTCAGATCCAGCTGAAGTAACCTCATCCTTTGAGATTTAAATAAAATGTATTTGTATCCCCTTCCCTTTATTCTATAGTAATTCATCTGCCTTTCGCAAGATGTCTGCAAGTTTGCCAGGATTTACAGTTTCCTACCTGTATTTAGCTCTGGGACCTTACTTTGCGTCGAGTAAAGTCTGAGGGTCCCATGTAGATGCATTTCTCTGTACACTACACTGATTCAGCTGTGGAATTTATCCCCTTTACTTTGACATTGCCAAAAACTACTCACAAGTGGTGTCTGTGTGTGTGTGTGTGTGTGTGTGTGTGTGTGTGTGTGTGTGTGTGTTTACAGCACAGAGAGACAGATAACCTGAGTTGACTGAGTGTTAGACATACCTTCTCTGTAAAGCCATGTAGAGTCCCCACCAGGAGTGCAATCTCCCACAGGTCACTTATCTCAACCATCTCTGGCCTCCTACTGTTTGCTTGGTAATCTTCCTCTTCCTCTAGACTTTACACCTTTTCTGGCTTTCTTATTTTCCTGATCTCTCAGACTTGGATTCCTTCACCCAGAAAGCCAACCCCCTCATTCTATTATACTGAACAAGTTACCTTAACAGGCCTCCCTGTGAAAATCCCAAAACTCATCAACATCCTCAGTTAAACTAAAGGGCCATTTGTTCAGATCCTCACCTTCAGAAACCCAGAATTCACAACTGCAAGCTCGCCTGCTTCTGTCCTCAATATGTCGTTGTGAAGGGAAGAAGCCGTATGCGAATTTATTTTTCATGATAAGAATTATGCTGCCATCATCTATTTTCCCCCGCCTGCCTCCCCCGCCCCTTCTCTTAGCAGGAAAGGCAGCTACAGTCAGTTGGGTTTCAAATAACAATGTCCTCTCCTGGCCACACGTGTCTTGATTGAGAGATCATGATGAGCACCTCTGTTCTCCACTCAGCTATGGAGCCAGCATCATCACATGCACAGCCACTACGTAGCAAGATGGAAGAAATCCTAAGCAAAAATCCCCCTTAGTTGAAGTGACCTGAAGTTAGTAAGGTGTTCACCCTAGTCTGGGGTTGGAGAGGGGTCGGGGGAGACAGCCTGCAGAAATGACAAATCACAACGTTTGTCTCTAGGGCAGAGCTTCTCAACCTTGGCATTACTGACATCTTGGACTAGATCCTTCTTTGCTGTAGGGGTCTCTCTTGTGCATTGTAGGGTATTTAAGGTATTTGGTCTCTCCCCACTAGATACCAGTAGCATACTGACCCCTCTCTTCCCCATCGGGGAAAAACTTCTCCAGATGAGTATTATGCTAAGTGAAATAAGTCAGACAGAGAAAGATAAATACTGTATGATAGCACTTGTACATGGAATCTAAAAAATACAACGAACTAGTGAATAGAGTGAATATAACAAAAAAGAAGCAGACTCACAGATATAAAGAACAAACTAGTGGTTACCAGAGGAGGCAGTGGGAGGCAAAACTGGGATGGGTGATTAAGAGTTACAAACTATGAGGTTCAAAATAAGCTACCAGAATATATTGTACAACCCGAGAAATATGACCAATATTGTATAATAACCATAAATCAAGTATAACTTTTAAAAATTGTTAATCACTGTATTGTACACCTATAACTTATATAATATTATAGAGCAACTATACTTGTAAATAAATAAGTAAATAAATTAATTAAATAAACTAAAAATGTCCCCAGACATCACCAATATCCCAAGGGAGACAAAATTTCTGCTGGCTGAGAATCTCTGCTCTAGGGGGTCACTCTGTAGAAATATACAACAGAAAAGAAATGGGCATTGACTATAACATTATAAAATGTCTACATATAACCTAGTCTATGAACCCATTGAGTAAAACTAATTGCCTTGATTGTGTAGTTTTAATTGATATCCCCAAATCCAATTTAACTATTAAGGCAAAAGCAGAATGCTTATTCACTATACTAATTTGTTTTAAAAATAACCCAGTCTGGCACACACCTTTGGTAATGTTACATACTTCAGAAACATGCTGGGAGAATTAGCACTTAGAAAGTGCTTTAAAGATAAGACCATATTAAAATCATTAGTGTAGCTTTTAAAACCTATATTGTTTTAAAAATGGATTTTGCCAAGAGATATTCTGAGTTTGTAAATCAAACTTCTACTCATTTCTCCCTAGTTACTTGTTAGTGGATTTTACAGATGTAGGGCTGGAGGTAGTGCTATGTTTATTGGTCCCTGACATTTAACAGACATAAAATTTTTGTTGACAGAGGTGACCTATTATATTACACTGTCATAACTGGTTCAGATTCTTCCCCAAGCCGTTGCTGGACCTTAACTGAAGGGCATAAGGAAAAGGAATGAAAGAGATTGGGTACAGCCTAAGCCAGAGGGTGAAAATTCCAGGGCCTAATAGACTTGAATCCAGAATCCATGCAGCCCTCTATACTTGAGATCAGGTAGGGTGGCAGGGCTATGATTCTGGGAAGTTTGTACAATTTAGAGAACGTCTCCAGGTGTGAAATGAATATACCATAGGAGCAGACACAAAGTGCAGAAATTATAGTAAAGGATAGGTTTGGTGGGCATCTTTTCAAGCTCACCAGAAATAGGGGTCAGAAAAGGAAGACAAACTCGTACCCTGCTGTTGAGAATAAAGTTTCTGATACATCCTAAGAGGTCAGGCCCAGTTCAGAAACTAGGAACAACTAAGGCTTCTGGATGTGCAGAGCCTACTGGAGATGGCAGCCTTATATACTCATTAAGACAGATAACCAACAAGGACCTTCTGTATAGCACAGACGGTCCCGTTACTCAACGTTCTGTGATAACATATATGAGAAAAGAATCTAAAAAAGAATGAACATATGTATATGTATAACTGAATCACTTTGCTGTACACCTGAAACTAATACAACATTGTAAATCAACTATACTCCGATAAAATTTTTAAAAAATAAAAAAAAATTTAAAAAGATATTCTTGCACCCCATGGATCCAAGGGATAGTGCTTAGTAATTAGAAACAGGACTCTGGAGACTGACTTGTCCAAGAAGATCCTGACACCCACCAAGAGAGAAACAAGAGAATAATGAGGAACACTCCTAACTACAAATTAGAAACCTTTCTTTAGATACAAGTTCCTTCATTCAGAGATGGAGAGATGGCATTGTAAGAGCTAAGGAGAAAGGGAAAGAGTATGTATCTGTCAGGGTAGAAAAACAAAATCGCCCCAAATATTTAAAATCAAGAGACAGAGCTACTGGGGGCAAGAGTAAGGGACAAACAAGGGATGTTGAGGCATCTGGCATTAATGTTAAGAAGCCAAGGCAGCAGCAGAGACAATCAGCATCACGGGAGCCCCGGCACAGGGCTTTCTGGATACATGTGGGACAACACAGAGACACAGCTCTTGCCAGAGGTGGGGCTGCAAAGCAGGGAGGGAATGTGGAAGAAACAGCCTGACCTCACTCTGCTCTGATCTCTGATGGCTCCATTGGCTACACCCTAATGGAAGCCACATGGCAAGGGAGCCTGGCTGTGTGGTCCAGAGGAATCACCCTTCTTGTCAGAGTTGGTCTAGGTGGGAGGCAAATGGAGAATAACTAGCACAGGAATAAACATTTACTGAATGCCTACTATGCAGACACCAGACAAGGCGTTTTATCTAATTAAAGTCATATGCAGAATTGGTGGATGATTTGAGAAAACCTTTCTCCAAATATTTTCACTATCAACGTGAAATGTCCAGCATTCAATAAGATTTGGCTTTATTTTTGTGCCCTGAGTCTTCTGGAAGAATAACATTTTATATAGGTAAGAAACAGTTTGGCAAAGGTTTTCCAAGTAGTTATAACCCTTGAGTTTTTTCATAATCCTTGTATGGATGTCACCTAATCACAATTATTTACTGGCAGTGTGTGGATTAGATCAAGAATCTCCTGCGAGTTTGGCTGAAGTGCTGCTTAAATGAAGAAAGAAATTATGGAGAAGATTGTGGTTATGAATGATGGTGATTGGCTGTTGGGCTGTCAAGTAAAAGAAAATTTGCATTCCTTCCTTACAGCTGTGGGGCTCAAAACAAAGGTTGGAAGTGAATGGCCCACAGGCCAAATCCAGCTGTAGATGTGTGGTTTCCTTCTCAGAGTGTTGACCCACAGAATATTTTCAAGGTTTTGAATTGGTTGCCAATTTAAAAGTCAGACTATGCCACAGAGACACACTGTTAAGGCCACATTATGGTTTCTTTGGAAAAAACCCCATAGGAATATTTGGCTCAAAAAAACAATAAATGAGAGCTGAAAAGTGGCATACTCTTCAGTTTACCATAGTCCCTACCACTCCCTATTGTCCTCACTACATCGTGGCCACATACCAGCTGCCACTTATTATAACACTTGAACTTCTTAATTTTAATACTTGGATTGCTTAACTCATGTGTACCATCTGCCATGTCTCTGTAGGAGTTTGGATTTGGATTTCTTGAGTTAGAACGAGAATCCCTGGGTAAGCTCACAGAGAGAGAGATCTTCACCTGATAATAAGCGTGAGCTTCCCAGAGATGCACTGATTGCCATGGATGATAACAAGGTCACTGACACTGAGGACTTCCAAGGGAAGCTGGATCACAATTTGGCAGCAACTCTACAGAGAGAATTTAAGCTTTGGATGATAATCCTTAAAATCCCTTCCCTGAGATTTTACTGGAGTTTAGACTGTGATCTTTTAGATCCATATACTGTCCCTCACCTCTGATTCTAGCACATGAACTAGAACATAGCTGAAGCCAATAAACATATGTTACATCAGATAATACTTTGATTCATTAACTATTCCTTACTTTAAGGCTATGATGGCTGAAACAACTTATTTTTTAATCTGGGGAAAATGTTATATCAAGTTATTATTGTTCATCAATAAATTAATAATCTTACCTAAGAATGATCCAGCAGTCATGAGACTAAAAACAAGTAAAGTTTAAAAAGGCATGAAAAAGTAAATTATAAAAAGATCAGAGAAGTTCCTAAATAATGTTTATATCCTTTAAAATTTTAAAAAGGGATTACTCCAGTGAGTAACTAATACCACAATTAGTCACTTGTAGGAAAAAAAGAGATAAAGACTATGTTGGACTCAGCAAAAAACAATAGGGAGAGAATTTAACTAATAATGCAAAAACTCTAGAGTGTGACTACCTCTGAGAGTCTGATTAAAGACAGTGGCTTATAAAATATTTAACTTAGTTTAGCAGTTATATATTTTGTGCCTATTATACACATGCCATTCCTTAAAAGGAATAAAAAATCGAAAGTCTTTATGAAAAGCTCAAGACCCTTTTTTGTCCGTCCCTAAGAGGGGATCCTGACATGGGACACAGGCCAAGATCACTATTTGGCTTCGTGGATAGAGCATGAAACTTTGTTGTAATCATAGAAGCTACAGTGTTATAAGCCCAAAAGTTAAAAACTGTAGGATCCGCATAGCCTAGACTCTTTGGATTTCCTGTATTTTTAGACTTTCCCTTTTCTGAAAGTTTTCCCATGCCCCTTGGTCCTTGAGCATCTTTGGGATATTTATCTTTGAGTTTGTTCTTGCCCTCCTTTTCCTGCCCTAGGATTCACAAGATATCAAGGGCCAAGGTAAGCTTGTGGCCAATGGGGAAAGAGGCCAAGATGGTAATTTGACTTGTTTTTGATCTAGACCACAAAGCAAAGGGAATTTTTGAGACCCAACCATAGGCCAGCTCACCCAACCTAGAGTTTCCAAATAACAGTTTGAAGTTAACGTATTAGGACAATAAATCATCTGCCTGCTTCTTCTTCTGTGCCACTCTAACTCCATCCCCACAGAGCATTAGCCTGCTTTAAATTCCTTTAATGTTTTCTCATAATGCTTAGAATAAAATCCAAATGCTCTCCCAAAGTCTACAAGGCCCAGTATGATCTGATTCCCACCTGTACTTCAATCTCATTTCATACAACTTTTATTTATGATACTCCATACCACTGGCCTTTCATCTCTTCTTTAAACATACCAAGCTCATTCCTGGCTCATGGCCTTTCACATGCTGGTCCTCAGTTTAGAACACTTTCCCCCAGTCCTCTGCCAGGCTGGCTTTTTCTCATTCTTCTGATCTCATATTAAATTTCACTGACTCAGAGGAACTCGCCCTAACTACATACATCTCATACCCACAACTCTCTTGAATATCACTTTGTTTTCTTTTTTTAGTACAAATCACAACCTACGTTAATTTATTTCTTCTCTTTGTCTCTCTTCTAGAACATAAGCTCTATGAAAGCCTGAACTGAGTGTGGCTCCAATGCCTGGCACAGTGCCTGGCCAAGAAAAGGTTCTCAAATGTGGGAGTGATTGTAACAGCATGCATTGCCAGGAATGTCCACCTCAACACTTCCCATATAGATGCATGGCAGGATTTGAGAGTTCAGGAGCTAACAAAGAATGGTCCACCTCATCATAACCACCCAGTACAGGCATAAGTGAAAACCCCAGAGAGTAACGAAGGAGTTTAAGGGAAAAGAAGATGGTATTGGTTGAGGTGAATTAAGCAACACTCTATAGAAAAGTAGCATTTCTTATCTATCTTTAAAATGTACATTGGATTCCAATAAGTAAAAAAAAAAAAAAGAAGATGATATGAAGAGGAATAATACAAACAAAAGATTACATTGAAAGACATGTTTAGAGATAAATATTTCACCAGTGGAGTGAGAGGGTTCATAAGCAAAGAGTGAGAGAGAAAAGTGAGAAAGCCAGTTAGGGCTGTCCCGGGAATCCAGAATGGCAGGATAGAGTTTGACCACATCTCATTATATACTGGGCATCCAGAAAAATTCCAAATTTGTGTTGCAATGATATTTAAGATGGATTGTAGCAGAGAGGGACTGGAAATCAGTTAAGAGGCTTTAACAATCAGTTGAATGGCAGCATTGGGTGCCTAAGATCCAGTTTTGTCAGTAGAAGATGAAATAAAGATACCAATGTCAGAGAGACATCCTGGAGGCTGAATCTTGTGGATGTCTGAAATGATAAAGAGAGAGGTTTTCATGAAGCAAATAAGGTGGCTCATATTCAAAGAGAAGAAAATATAAGGATAAACTGGGTTGGGAAGAGGAAGCACTGAGTCCTGCTATGGGCAAGTGGTTTGAGTTCCCAGAATGACATCTAGATAAAGATGCCCTACAGTCAACTGGAAATGAAGATTCAATGGGGGGAGGGGTTGGTTGGACTGTGAAATCATCTCCTCTAGAGATAACAACTTGAAGTGTGCAGAAGAGTTCACTGATAGAAAAATACAGAGGTGAAGGGACAAAGAGAAAAGGCAGAATCTCGAGGAACATCTACATGTGGGGGCAGCTGGAGGAAGAGGGAAGCAAAGAAGTCTCATCAGGAAGTTCCAAAATAGACTGAACACGTGCTCTGTGTGTCAAAAGTTCAAGCTCCTAACAATAGTATCAATAAATGCATCTATTTATCTTCCAGCATGATTCTTCCTGCAGGATTACAAATGTCTTATTAATGTCACCCACAACATCCATTTATCATGGCTGTTTATTATTCATCTCGAAGTGACAGCATACCTGGCACTTGTTTAAACACTTAGGAAGAGACTTCCTGCTGTAACAGATGTCAGGGAAAGGGAGGCAAGGTGTACACTTCCACCTTAAAATTAAATCAGGATTTAGGATCTGGGTTTTAAAGATACAAAATTCCTTTGTTTGTGTGAATTCTTTCCCCATCCAAAGAATTTGGGGAGAGAAATTTCATTGGTGTTTGTTTATGGTGAAAATAATTTTCTACGTGAATTATGAAAATTCTGTTAATTTTTCATTGAGGTTTGTATACCTCTCTGCACTTCAGTCTCTATATGAGATCTACAACTGATAAGCAGTCAGAGTTGCCTGAAGAAATTGGTACCAAGGAGTAGAAGACAGACCTGGTTGAATATGTAAGATTCATAATGGTAATTTCAATTTTTATAACCCTAGGATTTGTCTTTCTAGAAGCCACTATTTTTTTAACTTAATCTTCAGCTTGATTAATAGCCTCAAAGTTCAAGGTCCCAAAGGCTAGCCCTACCTGGCCAACAAACCTTAATTTATGTTCCTTAAACCAGTGGTCCTCAGAGAATGGTCTCTACTTTAGACGAATGATAAAAATCCCAATGATTAGTCCAGTGCCCAGGGGACAAAATCTCCATTCTAAACCTCATCAGCACATTCCTTTTACAAATGAGAAGATTGATCTTTCTATTGTATTTCATAGCTATGTCCACTTGCATCCTGTCTTACGTTTGTTAAGAAAAGAACTCTAAAACGGTGATCAATAAAACATATAAGGTAAATAACTGGGAAAGGAGCATGATTACAGTTTGAGTTGATAATCCAAGAGGGCCTGGTATAGAAAATAAATTTTTAAAATTAATATTAGTTAAAAATGTGGGATGGGTAATAATATTAGCACTCTCCTATTAGAAAATGATAATAAAACTTATGATCTTAAAATATATATGTTTCAGCATTTCCATAACAGTGGCCCAAAGTAGCATTACTTTATCTACCACCGCACTCATGGGGATAAAATGGATGCAACTCTAGTGCTATTCTCTATTAATAGGAGTCAGGGTTTCTCAGGGACTAAAAGCTTAGCTAATAGTAGAAAAAAATTAATATGGGTATGAAACATCTCATTACCTTTATGAAACAGACTTTCAAAAATGCCTCAGGAATACAAAAGAGGCAGCTTAATGGGGTGTACACATTGCAATCATTTGAGCAACATGAATAATTATAATTCACTGGGACAACATGACTATGAAATGCCTTGATGCATAATAGTACTCCACGATGAAAAAGTGTAAGGTACACAAAAAGTTCATTGGAAAACAAAAATAAGGGCATATTTATTTTTTTAAATATTTTTAATAAGTAGGTTAGAGAATTTATATAGAGATAGAGATAGAAATACAGATATGATATAGATGTTCTGTTTCTTTTATTTGATTTTTCTTCTAAGTAAATAGAAAAGAACAGGTAGATTTAATTTTAAGTCAGATAACTCAAGGAAAGTTAGAGACTTTTCTTGGTTAACCAGAGGAGTGATCACTTCCTATGGCCACACTTAACCATCAATAGGAAGTCCAGCCGTGTATTAGAGGCTGATGTATGAGGCAGCATCTGAAGAAGAGGGTCATCTGACTAGACTCCCCCTTTCACTCCTTCAATGAGGAAACCACTGGGTGTTTTTATTCCAAAAATACTGAGAAACCAAGGCATCGTGAAGTAAAGGCTCACTGCCTGGGACTAAGATTGGATGGACGGGGTGCTCTCAGGGGGGCTCCATGTTGCTAGTATAAGGGTTTCTGATGACTCATTGCCATAGCAACCGAACCTTGACTCTAAGACAAAACTCAGGCCAAAAACCATCAGCTCAGGATGGAAACAATTTTGAAGAGATTCGTTAAGATCCCATATGCCAACCAAAAATAATTGACTCATAATCCAGAATCTGTAAACTCAGCTGGTCTGACACCACATTCTGTATTACTATAGCTCTAGGAAAGTAGAAACACTGAGAAGTATAAAATACAGGGAAGGTACAAAACAAGTTTATAAATAATGAAGACATAAATCAAACCCATAGTATAATATTTCTTGATCATTTAAGTATAGGTGTAATACATTTTGAATCCCATTGTGATTACTTGTGTGTTTATATGCACGTATGTGCATGCTATCTGCTTTTGAATTTTCTGAAGCTTTTAAATGAAATTGATAGAGATTTTATCAAAATATTTAGGAGCAGCTGTCTACTTAAATTTGTCATCAGCAATTAAAGATTTAAGATGATTTGATTCCTAAAGTATGTTTTGATTTATTAGTGGCAAAAGTAGTGTTTGAATGTTGAGAAAAAAATTTAATAATGAATAAGATTACAAATGGGAGCAATTAAAAAGTTACCAATAGTAGCAAGTGTTTTCCCTACACCTGGTCACTAAAGATACTTGATCATTAAAGATCCTTGGTCACTAGAGATCCTAGAAGATGTTATTCTCTGATTTTTTTCCTAGTAGGAATTTTGCCTTTCAATATCAGATCATACACCCAAGGATGGGGCTCTGATTTCTCCTTCCTTCCCGCAGAAGGGCAGGGCTGGGTTCACACTCCTGTTGGCTTAAACTGAGATTCAGTAGGAAATCTATAAAATAATTATTTTCCATTGCCTACTTCAGTCATTTTTGAGTAAAGGTGGAATGGTTACCGATAATGAAGGAAGCCCTGATTTCAGTCATACATTGACAACAAAGAAGCATAAAATATAACCCTACCCTCCAAGACCTGAGCAAGGAGTGAAAAGAGGTAAGGCAGACTCTGGTACAACCATAGTCCTGTTTACATCTCTGATACACCAAGTCTTTACTGGGAACACCATAGATGAAACGTGGGATTTTGCATGTGTCCCCGACCTAACAACAAAAAAACAAATGAGGTGTGCGATGCCTCTAACAGAGATTCGGGGACATTTTCAACAGAGATTTGGGCACATTTTCTTACTTTACAGGGTCAACATTTTCAATGTTTATCTTAACAAGTAGTCGTGGGTTAGTCTGACATGCTTTTTAGAGCATCATAACTTGAACTTAGAGAATTGGTTTGAGTCGATCGCACAATAAAGGCAGAGATGAAATCCCATTTACAAAACTGCGGTGTCAGAAAAAGCAAACCTCTTGTATAACAGTCCTGATCAATGTGTTAGCTACTCCACACAATATTCAATATTCCCACAAAAAGGTACCGGTACAACAAAGGCTGTGGACAGTGTCTTAGAGCCTCTTGTAATGGGATTTGACAAAAGCCAGGCACTCTGGGCAGGCTCCATCAATGTTAATTGAAGCAGAATTGATTCAAAGACAAATAGGAGTCCTTGAGAGGTGACAGGGTGGCTTGGGGATTGTGACTCTTTCCTTTTTCCATTACCCCTTTATATTTAATTACTTGTTCTAGCCAGTGAATTGTAATTTGATTTGCCATTAGGTGACTCTCGCTTGGTCTCATATGTTAGTTGAGTCTTTCACTTAAAGGAAAAAATGTCTCATAGCCTGTGACGGTGCCTGTTTCACAGGAAGGAAATTATCCCCTGGCAAGTGGGTCTCTAATTGATAAGGTCTTCTTTTCAGTTCCTAACATTGCAGAGGTATTTGTATTTGTGTGCAAGTTAGCTACTTATTGGAGAGGTGATCCCAGGAAACACTGGTTGAGAAGTGAGGTGTTAAACAAGGAAGGAGAGGCAGCCAGCAAAAGTGGGTTCACAAACTAGTTCCCACCATGGCCCACTGAAGTGTCCCCTCATTGGGGACCTCAGAACCAGCTTAGAATGCACCTCAGTCCATCTCTCCAAAGGGTGAGGGAGGTGGGGCATTTATACACCAACGCTCCTCAGTCCTGGTTGAGGGCTAGATTCAGTGGGGAGGGGAGAATACCCCAGAACTTCTGGCCTGGGATGCACACAGGTACCCCAGCCCGAGAAAGCCCTCAGAAACAGGGACAAGGAGCCAACTGCATCCGCTACAATCTGTCTGCAAATATGTAAACTGCTTTCAACGCCAGTGGTCCTTCAGAAAGACACACAATAACACCTCCTCCTTGATAAGATGTTGGAGGGAATTAGGAAGAGGTTATGTTCGTCCCACTTGTTGATACCCTTAATACAGACCTAAGGAACTAAGGTTAGAGTCAGTATAGTTTTGCTGAAGAATCTAACATCATGTCACCTTTAGTAGGTGTCCGTTCATTTACCCTTGAGGTAGCTCCTGGCCTCAACATTCCTGTCCACTAGGCCCTCCCCTGGGTGCGTCACTCTGGAACATCAGAATGCTAAAGAGAGGTCAAATTCAGCACACAGTGGGCTGAACCTGGATCCCACTCAGAAATAGGCATATTTTTTTAACTTAAAAAATACTAATTTTTAAAATAAAACCTTCAATTTTCATATTGATTTGCTGTTAGTTGGCATACATTTGCCAAGCTTAGACAATAATCGTAGGAAGCAGGCAGGAGAGGATGGTAACCAAGTTACAAGGAAGGACAATGAAGTTCCCAAGGTGAGGTTCAAAGTCAGAAGTCAGTAAAGCAGACAGGCGCTGGGACCCAGGTGAGGGAACAGCTGAGCACAGTGGTAAAGAGCCCAAGCTTTGGGGTCAGGCAGGCCTGGGGTATCCCAGCTGGGACTCCCACCAGCTGGGGGGTCTGGCCCAGTGACCTAGCCATTCGTACCTCAGTTTCTCGTCCAAGTAATGGGAGGTGATAAGACCTACCTCATGTGGGTTTTGTGACAATTAAATGAGCCTGTGCTTGTAAAGTGTTGTGCCCAGTGCCCAGTATGTGGTAAGGACTTAATCGTTGTTACTTGCTCTTGTGTTATTATTAGCATTTTAATGACTTCAAGGTAGAAAGTAGGAAATGTTCTTTCTACTGTGCATGGCTCGAAGTCCAGTGTAATATCCGTGGGACTATAATACGTACCACGGCAATCAGAGCAAATTCTGCTCGCCACCCGACACAGAATGAGTTACCTTAGCTCTGGTCTGTGTGTCACATTTGAAATCTCATGTGTGCAGGCGGGGAGTGCTTGGGGTTTTCTGGAAACTGCTTGCTTGGGGTTTTCTGGAAACTGCTTTCTACTGAAGTGGCAGATCCAGCCTGATGAGGCCCTGGGTGGAATTCTTCCCCGAGGTGAATGAGACCTCTGTGCCAGTATTTAGAGAGACTCGACTGCCCTTGGATGCCCTGGGGCCGGTGGCGAAAACAGGTGAGAAAGGTGGCATCTCACACACCTGAGTGCATGTCAGTTTCACTTTCTGTAAAGGCAGCAGCATCGTCCCTGAGGAGGGGGTGCAGCCCTACCCTGTCCTGCAGGAGGGACCAAGGTGTCTGGGTACAAGGTCCAGGCAGGGGCTGGCAGTCTCCTCCCCTGACTTCTGCCTATGAACCTCCACCTTTCCTTCTAAACGCTTTCAGCAAGGAGACCTAAGATGACACTCAGCAGTTACTCGGTGCTCTCAACCAAAGGCCAACTCTAAGCAATTCAAATGTTCTTTCAATTCTTTATTAAGAAATAAAATCCCCACCATTTATTGAGTGTGGCCCCAGCCCAGCGTGTGTACAATGTGTGAGAACCATCCCTGTGACGTCCTTTTATGGGCACTTAGCACCATCACTATGGGAAGCACCATTATCCTCATATTTCCACATATTTTGTGTATGAGGAAATGCAGGTTCAGAGAATGAGTGTCCTCAAGTCTCACAGAAATAAATGGGGCTCTAGAATTAGAGCATGCTGGTAGGGCTTCCCTGGTGGCGCAGTGGTTGAGAATCTGCCTGCTAATGCAGGGGACACAGGTTTGAGCCCTGGTCTGGGAGGATCCCACATGCCGCGGAGCAACTAGGCCCGTGAGCCACAAGTACTGAGCCTGCGCGTCTGGAGCCTGTGCTCCTCAACGAGAGGCCGTGATAGTGAGAGGCCCGCGCACCGCAATGAAGAGCGGCCCCTGCTCGCCGCAACTAGAGAAAGCCCTCGCACAGAAACGAAGACCCAACACAGCAAAAACAAATAAATAAATTAATAAACTCCTACCCCCAACATCTTCTTTAAAAAAAAAAAAGCATGCTGGCGGACAGCAGCACACTGGCCTCACAGGGCAATGCCTGACTAGAAAGTTCTGAAGGTGGTTATAATAGGGAGAGCAGAAGAGGTGGACACACATGCTGACCCCATGTGCAGACATTCCTGAAGGACCAATAGCGTTGCATCCAGCTGAGATCTCTGGCCGGGCAGCCACTCGCATGCCTACCCTGGACTTTCTTGCAAAGCCAGTGAGGACACAGGACTGCAGGAAATGGACAGAGACCTTGTTGCTGAGTCAGTGGAAGGTGTTTTATTGCGAGGCACGCCCAGTTACAGAACACAAGTCAGAAACGCCACAGGCTACGCAAACGCAAACACAGAAGTGGGCCTCGTTCTCAGATGCCTCCAGAAGGGGCACGGTTGACGGGGCAGGTGATCTCTGGTCCCTGCTCTACCTTCCAGAAGCATCCACTTACTCCTGGTTAGTTTACATTCAAAGTATTTGAAGCCACTTTTGATATCCATAATTTCTCCACCATTCTAGCTGCAGGATCAGATAGGAACTAAATTTCCACCTACAACGTTTGTGTTTCTTTGTGGAGTATCCTACATCTCAGATAGCATGCAAGAGACCCGGGTATAATATATGTTTGATTTATTTCAACCCCAAGCGATGCCGCACTGACGTCGCTTCAGTAGCAAAGCAAATGGGACTCGGGCCATTACCTGGATCCAGATGTGAAAGAAAGGAAGAAAGAAAATGTATTTTTAATCTAAAGATCGGTACTACACACATCAAACCACGCAGCCCCATTTACTAGGTAATCTGGGATGACAATTCAAAAATCCCTAGGGACAGAATTGGTTCATAAACAAGGCTAATTTCAGCCACAGAATTATATTTTCCAAAGCAGTTCTTCTCTTACAATTCCCAAGGTCAACGAAGAGAGAAGAAAAGACAGGGGGCAAGAAAAAGCCAACCATTCAAAAGCATCCAGAACTGGTGTCAGTTGGTTGATGACAAAGCAAAGACAGTCCAATCATGAACGGCAGCTCAGGGTGCCCCAGTCTGAAGGGTGCTGGGCTTGTGTCCCGCTCTGGGTGCTTCTCTGTTCCACCTGCTGTGCTCTGTCTTGGGGACCCGCATCCTCCTCCCCCTCATGGTCCTTCAGCAGATCCAGGACACCTGAGAAGATGGTCCCTCCTCCAGATAAAAAGTAGAACCTGTGGAAGGACACACAGGAAAAGGCCTGTCATGCTGGGGCCCAAACCAACTGACAGCTAAACGCCAATGTAGTCAGGCAGAGGGATGAGTGACATTCCTCACCTCCTCCAGGCTGGCTTCCGGCCGCCTCTCCAGGAAGGTGGCTTCATGCTTGGGAGCAGCTAGTGGCGTGGAATCTTTGAGATGCTGTCGTGAGTGCATCTGGGTATCCATCACCTCTCAGGCCACGATCTCTCTGTTGACAAGAACATAAATCAATTCCCCTGCATCACTGGCCTATGGAACCTTGAGGACAGGGAGACACAACAGAGCAACATAGACACACAGAAAGGACGGGAGGGAGGACGGGAGACAATAAACTCAGAAAGGATACTCTACCTGACACCTGTCCCTGGGGTTCCCCTGGGCAGCCGGGTGCCGACGGGAGGCTTGAAGTGCTTTCTAAGAGTGCGCGGAGGTCTCAAAGGTTTGAAACGTCGGGAAGCATCATTCCACTGCCGGGTGGGCACCTGAGCCCAAAACTCAGCTCCTCGAGAACCTCAGCCAGCCTCGCCCCAACTCTCCCGAGTGGGTCCTGCCACTGAGATACTATATAACAGAGAGCAAAACGCAGTGGATATTAGCCAGGGGTGGCAGTGGGCAGGGGAACAGGCAGGGCAGGAGGGGCGTCAACCACCACTCGGGCTTCTCTTTAGTGAGTTCAATCAGCTTCCAACTCTCCATTTGCCACCAGGTGACAAATCTCTAAGAGTGTCCCCCAGGCCAGTGGTCCACACCCTTTGGTTCAACCAAAGCATCCTTTGGCTCCTGAAGGAAGCTTCTGTCAGTCAGGCTCCCTGCCTAGGGCAGCAGAGCTCCAGACCTGGAGTGAGACAGGCTCCTGGCTCCACATCTGCCCCTCCTCTCCCAGAGCCCAGGGCCACCCCTCTGTCCTTCACAGGACCTGTGTCCCCAGAACACGGGGTAAGGAGCACACCAGAAAGAATGGGGCTGAGAACCCCCGGAACTTGGAGAACTGCCAGGAAGGCAGAGAGAGGAAGGCATTCCAGAGACACTTATCCAAACAAACCTAGCTGCCAGGGGGTAGGCACTGGAGGGGGTAGTTTGTCCTGGGCACACGTAATAAAAAGGACACATTGTCTGTAGAGAATTCAAAAGTAATAATAAAACTAAGAGCCAGTGTGCTTTTCACTATGACCATGCACTCACTGGCAACTCTAAGCAGTATGGGTGGCAAAATACTCTTTCCCGCCCAGACAGACCCTCCCCCACTCCTTGGCCTCATCTCACTAGAGTCTTTGCTTGTGCCCCTTCCTCCACCAGAAATCTGCTTCCCCCAGTCTCACCAGCCATATCCCACCCACTTCCAAGATCCATTTAAATGCTATGTCTTCAAGGAAGACTCTCACGACCCCCCTGGCTGGGGGCCATCCCTTCCCCATCTTAACTCCGAGGGCAGCTTATCTACATCTTTCATTTCTACCTTACACTAGAGTTAAACATGCAAAAGTGTTATCTTGCCTACTAATGGCCATGAAGACGCAGTGGAAAGTGTACGGGATTTGGAATCAGGCCTGGGTTAGAACTGCAGCTCTCACACTGAACTAGCTGTGTGATGGTAGGCTGGTTATTAAACCTCTGTAGTTGTTTCCATGTCTATAAACTGGGGAGACTCTCCCCTCTTTCACAGGGCTAGGCATTCAATTAGAAAATGCACACAAAATGTCGAGCCTGAGATAACAGATGCTCTAAAGTTATTTGTTTCTCTACTCTCCTTAAAGATAGAATCTTATTCTTTTGTCCTCCCTTCACCACTCCTGCAGGACTTCCCAAGATGTCATAACATGTGGAAGGTATAGAAATGTGAAGGGTATTAAAAATGAGGGTATAGAATACCTACCACATAGGCCTGTTTGGAGATTAAATGAGGGAATTCTTGTTAGGCTCTTAGATCAGAACCTGGTACATGATATGAATGACAGAAATGTATGTGAAATAAAACAGTCTTGTGAGTTCATATACAACTCCTTGACTCCATGAAGCACTCCAAATACAGATTATCAAGACCTTCCTTCCTCTGTTTCAAACTCCCTCCCATCTTCCCCACATAAAAATATCAGAGGTAAATGGAGATGGTAGAGTGTTTAGAAAATCACATAATGTTAGCGCTAACATACCATTTCCCCCTTTAGGTAACTAATGCATACTAAGAACACACACAACGTGCCAGGTACCACGCTAAGAATGTTACCAAGAGTATCTTATCTAACCCTCCTCTGAACCCTATGAGGAGCTGCTTGACTATCCCTATTTGACAGAAGCAGTAACTGAGGCACAGAGGGGTGAAGTTACCGGCCTGTGGATGCACAGCCTGCAAGGACGGAAGCGTTCTGTACCATCTGGTTCAGGAATCACTGGCCACCATGGCTGCCAAGCTCTTGAAAAGTGGCTAATTCAAGGAACTGAATTTTAACTTATACTTAATTTTAATTAATTTAACTTTAGTCACACATGCCCAGTGGCTGCCAGATTGGCGAGTGTGGGTCTATCATATCTAAAGACCTCACAGGGGCCCTTGTTTGATGTTGGCATCAACATGATTTGCCCCAGACATGAAAGTCAGGGAAGAACCTTTATCAGGGGCATCGGGGCTGTGCTATTAACAGAGCCTAGGCTGTAGAGCAGACACACCTGACTTGGAAATGCAGGTTCTATCACTTACTGGTTTTGTGCTCACAGCACATTAGTTCACCATCCTGTGCATCTGATCTCTTTTCGGTTAAGGAGGCACAGTAATACCATTTCTAGGGTTACTGCGATCAAGTAATACAGCATCTGAGAGCATTTGAAGAGTGGGGAAGGGAGGACAAAGATAAAAAAGTAAGATTCTACCTTTAGGAAGAGATTCTAGTGTTTATATATGTTTTCCCCTCATGCCCTGACTTTAGAACTTAATCACCACCCCTCCCCAAGGTAAATAAGGGTCCTTAATGCCCTTCTTCCCTGAAACAGATCATAAAACCTTCCTGTGAGAGGTGCCCTCCCTACACCCAGAGAAAAGAAGCATCCTCATCTCCAAAGACAAAGGGATGCAGAGAAGAACCCCAGCAAACAGGCCTTGCTAAGTTCTCTCAGGTCACTGTGCTGACCTCATACTCCTAACCTGTCATATTCCTCCACCACGGCCCTCCCTTCCCCACACACAGCCCAGAAATATGCAGGTCTGTTTCTTCTAGTCTTCATTTCCTTATGAAGGCTCTATATCAGGTAAATCGTATATTAAATAAATGTGTATGCCTTTCTCTTGTTAATCTGTTCTTGTCCCTTTAATTTTTTTTTTTTTTTTTTGTGTGTGTGTGTGTGTGGTACACGGGCCTCTCACTGTTGTGGCCTCTCCCCTTGCAGAGCACAGGCTCCGGACACGCAGGCTCAGTGGCCATGGCTCACAGGCCCATCTGCTCCGTGGCATGTGGGATCTTCCTGGACCGGGGCACGAACCAGTGTCCCCTGCATCGGCAGGCAGACTCCCAACCACGGTGCCACCAGGGAAGCCCTTGTCCCTTTAATTTTCAGACCCAGCCAGGGACCCTAAGAGGGCTGAGGAAAATGTTTTTCTCCCTGCACAAGTCTTCCTACTAATTCCTCCTGCTAAAGTAACTTGTGTAGCTTCTGTCTCCTAATCTACCCAGCCTGAGACACCCCTTCCTCTCCCTCTTCCAGGGATAAACTGTCACCCTGCACATAAGGATGTAGAAGCACGTCTACTTTTTCCCAGATAAAAGACATCAATAAATTATCAACATATTCTGACATCTCTATGCTAGATTCTCTCTGCCCAGCATCTAATGCAGGACAGAAAAAGAAGTTAAGCACATGAAATCATATAATTTGACAGATTAGAGAGAGTAATCAAAGCCCATCTCCATGAATGAAGATCAGCACTGGGGACTCCTTGCAGGGGTGTGAGCCAAAGCCCGGGGCCCAGAGACCTGTGTCCGTGGACATATATTTATATATACACAGATCTACAGGTACACGTTTATATACACACAGATCTATATGTACACATGTTTACATATACACAGATCTATATGTACACGTGTGTGTATATATATATATATATATATATATATATATACACACACACACACACACACACACACATAGATCTATACGTACGTAAAATTAAAGCATTTGCTGAAATGGCTGAAGTGACTGGAGCTGGAAAATGGTAGTTTGCCTCTGAAAGGCCTGAGGGATGAGGGCGGGACCCTGGCAGCCTCTCCCACATTTATGGTGCTGATGAGAGCCATGGCCTGGAAGGGGGGAGGCGGGAGGGAAGACTGAGGAAACTACCATCTATGAAGACCTGAAGTGACGGGGTGACACTGAAGCCAGGACCACAGGCTTTCTCCTGCAGTTTCCTCGAGGGCTTGTGGCCCAGAGGCCAAGGGACAGGGGTCCAGGCTCCCAGCTGCAGCAGACAGGAGGCAGGAGGCAGTTTGGAGTGAGGGTTCAGGCACTGGTGGCTGCTCAATTAGGACGCCCGTGAACTCACTCACTGTGCCTGGGCTGCAGGCCACATCGGGGCTGGCAGATAGATTGGCCCCATGTGGATGTGAGAGCATCACTCGATCTGTGGCATGAAGTCCTGATTCATCCACAGGAACCATCGCAGAAGGACGAGAGCAAGACAGGCTGGGGATACGATGGTTCAGCGTGTCCTTCAGCACCTCAGCTGGGTAGGGGAGGTGGGGTGACCAGCGAGCAGTGGGGATTTGGCCTGGTGTCCTGTATTTATAAAGGATGAGACTGACAGTGCTGGTGGAGTGGGTCAGGGTGGCTGTGGTCAGCGCCTCTGAAGTGGATCTGCTGTGGAACAGGCTCGTCTGGTACCATGTTGTCTGTATGCGCCCTCCCCAGAGAGCTGGCAGATCTATATATGTACATATAGATCTCTGTATATATAAATACATGTACCTATAGATCTGTGTGTATATAAATATATGTACCTATAGATCTCTGTGTATATAAATATATGTACATATAGATCTGTGTGTATATAAATACATGTACCTATAGATCTGTGTATATATAAATACATGTACCTATAGATCTGTGTATATATAAATACATGTACCTATAGATCTGTGTACATATAAATACATGTACCTATAGATCTGTGTACATATAAATACATGTACCTATAGATCTGTGTATATATAAATATATGTACCTATAGATCTGTGTATATATAAATATGTGTTCCTAGGCTATGTTAATTGGATTTATAAATAACGAATGATATATATCTGGCTGATATTTGAGCTTTCATGTATTTTGCATTGTGCTGGTTCTGTCTCTCCTGTAAGTTGATAAGATGCTCAAAGGCCAAGAGTGCATCACGTCCTTTTTCTATAATTTTACACCATGCCTGGCATGACGCTCTGCAGAGTGAATATTCAATCAGGGCCAACAGAGAGGAGGCCACAGAGGTCAGTTCTATTTGGTCCATGGGCTTGTCAAGGGTGAGAAAGCTCCTAAGAGAAGGAAACTGGGATGCTATTTTCAACTCTTTGAAGGATGAGCCTGGAAGCCCAGAATGGATGCTGGCACTGACACAGGGCACAAGTCAGGACAGCAGAGTCAGGTGGTGCCCTCCACACCCTCCAGGCCAGCAGGACGGGAGAGGCTGCAGTCTCAGATGTGCTCTCTCAGCCCGTTTCTGAGTGAGAGTCCTGTCCTGGCCAACTGAGCCTGAGGGCCTCGACAAAGTCAGGTCCTTCCCCAGGAGACCTTCCCTGAAAATCCTGGCATTTTTGCTGAAAATCATTAGCTCTCTGATTTATTAAGCACCTCAAAGTACATCACAGAACTGAGTGCTAATAGGTGAGGGACCAAAATAGGTAAAGAGGACGCCCTACTTTGACCCATCTTATACCCTAGAAGGGAAGATTGGAGGACAATTATCAGGGGCAGGTAGGACTGAACACTAACACACCTGACTACAAACACCCCCCTTTGCCTGGGGCTCTCAACCCTCTCCTGGCTCCACTATTTCCATTCCTAAATAAAATAAAGGTTTATCAGCCATTCTAGACCTGGAATCTTTATTAACCAGCTCGCCCAGGATGCAAAGATTCTAAAGGACCTTCCAAATCAAAGAAAGGTGAAATGACACTCTGTTTCAGAACTGAGTATTTTGTTGCATGATTTTCTAAGCCTTTTACAATTGACAATCCAGATAAGGTATTGATTAAATAGATCACTCACATCTGCAGCTAGGCTGCTGGCAGAGGTCACTGTCACAGCCTTTCGGCCCTTCCTAGTTGAATCTGGTGCCTCACAAGCGAATGGCCATTCAAATCCCTGCACTCAGCCCCTTGCAGGGACTCTTGCACCCCTGCAGGCATGCGGGGCATCCTACCCACAGGTTGCACCGTGCCCCAGCTCTGGGAACCTAAAAGAACATTTCTAAGGCTTTATCTGGAGAAATCACACCAACATATGGTTTTACATAGATCCTGCTAATTGAGAAAATTTAAATTCTATAGCAGCTTTCTAAAAATAATTCTAATTTGAATAGAAAGTCCAGCCCTTTACAGATCCCAGACTGGTTTGCTTTCTTCCCCCCATCACATGGGAAATTGAAGAAGCTACAACAGTGACAAGCAGACAGAGTAATGGGTAATTCATCTGGGAACGAACAATATACAGCTGTCACAATGGCTGGAAAGAAGCCAGAATTAAGAAGGGTGTGGAGGGACGCATGTGACAACCAGAGATCTCTTCGCACCGAACGTGAAGACGCATAGCAAACTTCCTCTAACTGCAGCCTGTCTGCAGAGAAAGGCTTCCTCTGACAGCCAGATAAATTGACTTAGCCAACAAACCATCATACAATTGAGATACATCAAAAACACACTCAACAGCCAGGGCATGGGGTCTCAGAGTGAAGCTCTAAATGATCTTGCCAATTCACAAGGATTTTGCACACTCTTTATGGGAGAAATTCTCTACTAAACTTTTCACACGTGAGAAACACAATGCCTGTGGGATGTTTCATTACAGTCACCTTCAGAGCTGCAGGTCAACTTAAAGAGAAACATGGCAAAAGGGAAAAAGGAAACACATTCCATCAAGCTTATTTACTCTCCGGGTACTTTGCATGCATGTTATGGGGCCATCACTGCCTGAGGATAACGTCATGTGTTGCCAATGACTTTACCCACAAGGAGGGAAGACTTGGGCACTTCCTTAAAAGTCATGTGAAAAATATTCCCTACTATCCCAAACTGTGCTCAAGTTTGCACTGAACTTATCATTGGCTATTTAAACTGTAGAAAGTTATCATTTAAACATGGCCCCTTGGTAGGCCTGTTAATGTTGAAAGTAGCTGCATACTAAAGCGAGGCTTATTTGAAGTCAATTCTAATTCTGCCTGGTCTCCAATCCTAAGGCAGTTTAACCTCTCCCCACCTTAGCTCTAGAGCAATTCTTTTCCTTCACTCCCATATTGCACCTGTCCTTGACAGTCTCTGAGTATTATGAATCAGGAATGGGCAAGGGATTATTAATTGTGTGGAGTGTTTTTATGATACTGATGGTCAGTGCCCCAAAGAAGACTACAAACTCCTATTTGCACGTTTTAGACACATTCTTGTCTTTAGCAACTGGCGTATAAACTCCCTGAAGGCTGAGCCTTCTTATGCATGTTCCTTTTGTAAGTCTCATGACGCCTAGTAGAGTGCTGGATGTTGAGTTAAGACGACTATATTTCCTAATAAAAAATCTGATGCTCACTGTAATAGGACATAGCTTTATTTCCCCCCTGTGTTATACAGCAGGTCTTTGTTGATTATCTATTTTATATATAGTAGTGTGTACATATTAATCCAAACCTCATAATTTATCCCTCCCCCAACCTTTCCCCATTGGTAACTGTAAGTTTGTTTTCTAAGTCTGTGAGTCTGTTTCTGTTTTGTAAATAAATTCATTTGTATCATCTTTTTAGATTCCACATATAAGCAATATTATACGGTATTTGTCTTTCTCTTTCTTGCCGCCAGCCGCGGCGGGTCCTCAAAGTGCAGCAACAATCGACGAGAGGGGGTAGGGAACTGAACGCACCAAGGTATGGGATCAGAAGGGCACAAGCAACTGATGGTTGCAAGGCAAGTTTAATAACAAAGCATAGCCATCTATATCCCCCTAAAGCAGGGAATTTGCTTAGTCACCATCTTATCGGCATCAGCTGGTTAATTGGCTTCTCGGCTTAGTCACCCCTTATCGGCATCAGCTGGTTGATTGGCTTCCCGGCTTCTCCCTCAAAGGCACCAATTTCCCCTGCAGGGTTGCTTTTCCTAGCTTTAGGGAACAACCAGGGACTCCCAGTAACTGAGCAGGTCCCTGGAGCGATTTGGCCAAAGGCCATCTCCCTTTTTACGTTCATCGCATAAAGTCCAGGATGCATGCCAAGGAGAGTACAATCGGGCCCTGAGACTTATGAGGGTCTTAATGGCGCCTTCCTCAGAGGGCAATGCTCGCCACACTTTCTGACTTACTTCACTTAGAATGGTCATCTCTAGGTCCATCCATGTTGCTGCAAATGGCATTATTTCATTCTTTTTTATGACTGAGTGATATTCAATTGCATATATGTACCACATCCTCTTTATCCATTCCTCTGTTGACGGACATTTAGGTTGCTTCCATGTCTTGGCTGTTGTTAATAGTGCTGCAATGAACATTGAGGTGCATGCATCTTTTCAGATTATGGTTTTCACTGGGTATATGCCCAGGAGTGGGATTGCTGGGTCATATGGTAGCTCTATTTTTAGTCTTCTAAGGAACTTCCATACTGTTCTTCATAGTGGTTGTACCAATTTACATTCTCAACAACAATGTATGAGGGTTCCCTTTTCTCCACACCCTTTCCAGCATTTTGTAGACTTTTTAATGATGGCCATTCTGACTGGTATGAGGTGATATCTCATCGAAGTTTTTATTTGCATTTCTCTAATAATTAGCAAAGTTGAGCATCTTTTTATGTGCTTTGGGCCATCTGCATGTCTTCTGTACTAGGAGCTATCTTGCGGTGCTTCCAAACTGGGGTTAGACATCCCCCAGGCTTCCAAGGGTAGGTCCCAGAGAAGTGTTTCTGATAAGGATGGTGCCAATCAGCCTCCTTCCGAAAAGCTTCCACTGTTTCTCATTTACTCCTCTCCCACTTCTACCTGTAACCCACTGATTAAAGACAGACTCTGGGAAGGAGATTGTCAATGCTAGAAAGCCACATGTGCAGCTCACTGATGTCAATACTGCAAAGAATCTGCCAGATCATCACAAAGGGGAAAGAGACCCTAGGAAGTGTCTGTGATTGGCCTCAGGACAAGGCATAGAGAAGACCCAGGAGTTTTTGGTCTCCTAAGCCTGATCACTTCCCTCTTGGCCCTTGCAGACTGTGGTTTACAGAGGAGAGGTGGTGCATGTATATCCTCAGGAATTCTGGGAGTGGAGCTTGTTGACTTGCCTGGGAGAGGCACCCAGGAAACAAGAGGGAATTCTGCCCATTAGTGAGAGGTGCTGGTGATCCATAATGGGAACTTACTGAGCTAATGTAACCTTAGACAACGCTCGGATTTGATTGCCCCACCTACAAAATGGGAATACCGAAGGCCTTCATGACAGCAAACATTTAGTATTCAGACATGATGCTCATGCAGTTGGTCTAATCCACTGGAGCCATCAATGAGAAAGGCTCTTTTGCTGTAGTCTGAGGAAGGTTATTAAGGTCAGCTCCCAAGATGGGTTCAAGTGAGTTTTTGTATCCAAGAATATACCAGTAAATTTCCAATCTATCAATCTTTCCAAAGCTGTGACCCACAGGAATCAAGTTCCCAGGCAGGATATGAATACAAACAGAGTTTACATTTGTCTCTGTGTGGTCTACCCAGATGCAAACAGATTACTCAACCAGGGCAAACACATGAGGTGCCAGCATCCAAATGGTGACAGGGCCAATTACAACTCCTCTCACCTTCCTGAAGTTGAAATGTCACTGACCCTGGAGAAATCCTCTGTCTATAAAAGCCCCATAAAAGAGGTACCACACCACTATGCCTTGCATTCCCATGGATGCCCTGAGGAGGAGGCCAGGGGAACAGCCCACACGCTGTGCTATGCAGCAAACCTGTAAATGCCTTAATTTTGGAGAAGAAATCTTTAATTTAATCCAGAAGTCACAAACTCACATGAACTCAAAGGCCCTGGAGGTAACAGAGACAATGAAGAGGGCTGGGTGGGTTCATGTGAAACCTGATATCACATGATTTCCATTCCAGTGGTCACTTGTCACAGAGGGATTAAGGCCTGGGGATGCCAGATCTTTCCATTTTTCAAAAGAAGTCAGAAATCTAGATTATTTATGGCAAGCTTCCTGATATTAAAATATTGGCAACTAGGGCTTCCCTGGTGGCTCAATGGTTGAGAGTCTGCATGCCAATGCAGGGGACATGGGTTCGTGCCCCAGTCCGGGAAGATTCCACATGCCGCAGAGTGGCTGGGCCCGTGAGCCATGGCCGCTGAGCCTGCGCATCCGGAGCCTGTGCTCCGCAACAGGAGAGGTCACAACAGTGAGAGACCCACGTATGGCAAAAAAAAAAAAAAAAAAAAAAAAAAAAAAAAAAAAAAAAAAAAATATATATATATATATATATATATATATATATATATATATATATAGGCAACTATAAATTTTTGTAATTCCTGTGCTGGCAAATAAGACACATCAAGCAGGCAGATTTGGCTTGTAAGTTACCAAATTCTTAGATTTCCTCTATAGATAAAATTATAAAGGTAGAAAGAGTCAAATTGCAGTGGTTTCATGTAAACATATTCATAACCAAGAAACAAGTGTTTAAACACTAAACTTTACCAACATGGACACAGAGACCCAGAGAAAAATGCAGTGTAGTCTGGTCCCTGCTGGTGGGTGGCAAAGTCAAAATAGAGAGCTAGGTTTCCTGACTCCTGGACAGTAAACTTTTCCATGAAGCTCTAGTTCCTTTCTCTGTATTGGTTTCATTGATATATTCAATATTAACCACTAGGCTGGTGCTATTCTGTTGTTGTTAAAGACTAATGAAATTGATGTGACCCTGTCTTAATTTATATAAACTGGGAAGAGGCAGGAGGAAAAAACACTAGCAGACTTTCTCTCTTATATAAAATCCAAAAGATAATTTATACTTTTCAACAAAATCCAAGGATCCACTAATTTTCTTTTTTAAAAAACTACTGTATGAAGTGCCCTGCATTTTGATTTATTATATAAAATTAGAATTCGGTTCTCTTTTCATCTGACAGTTCTGAAACCAATGGTCCTCAGGACCACCAACAGTACTGTCTGATGTCTGCAGGGAAAGAATGATACTTAGGTAGACAAACAAAATTATCCCAAACCACTGGTTGTCTAAACAGGGCTTATGGATATCAACACTGTCAAGGTAAAACACTCAGGAATCCAACATTATCTTCTATGAAAGCAAAACTGCATAAAAATATTTGGAATGTTAGGTAAGAGTCAGCATTGTAAAGTATCAGCAAAATCGATAGTTGCCCAAACATAAAGTTCCCTTCAAATCTAAGGCTAAAAATGGGGCCCTATTTGTTAAAATGTGTTTATTGGCTACTTTCTCTCATTCATCTGCACTTCCTTTCCTTTGTTCTTGTCTGTTCTTCACATCTTATCTCCTGTTAGGACCTGATGCTCTAGAATCCCACTTCTCTCTCAGGTTCCCACCCCAGTTCCATGGCCACTACGTGGAGATCAGTCTCTTCGGAAGGTCTGTGTGAAGCACGCACAGCACTGCCATTTAACCAGGCTCTGGGAAGACCCTTCTCTCAGGAAGTTCCCTCCTCTGCTTCCTCATTTGTTTAAAGACTTAGTGAACACTCAAGGGGTTAGACACTGACCCTACCCATTCAGGCCCATTCATCCAACAAATGGCACTCTTCGGTGGCCATTGTCACCTATATCTAAGTAGGCCCTTAGCTTTAAAGCTGCAGAAATAACAGTCATAAATTTAAGTCCTTTAAGGTGATTGGAAGTCCTTTAAGGTGGAAGATTGGAAGTCCTTAAGTCCTTTAAGGTGATTAAGTCCTTTAAGGTGATTGGAATCACCTTCTCTGTCTACTTAGCCCTGATTCTATCAGAATCACCTTCTCTGCCTACTTAGCCCTGATTCTATCAGAAAAAGTTCATCTCTCCTTGGCAATTTGGTCTCAGTCACCACAATTTCTTTTCACTAGTATTAAATATGTATTCTGTTACCTGCTAAGTTGAATTTTAAGCTCCTTGAGAAAAGACACCAAGTACTATTGGCATTTGGAAACATTCCACCTAGTGAACACTGACTAGAACGTCATATACTTAGTAGGTGTCCTTGTAGTAACTTGTTGAATTGAATTAGGCCCAAATTCATGTCTGGTCATCATTTTAAAACACATCGACCTTTGAAGATTCTTCTCGGTGCTTCACTGGAGAAAGTGGGGTGAGTTCATCACTGTGCTGGGCAACATGAAAAGCCAAATGGATCTGCCTGGCCTTCTGAGTTTGTTACACAACCAGAATGCGAAGCTGGTGAGAAATCACATCTTTCCAGGTTGGCAGATCCATGAGGACCCCGTGAAGATACTAACATATGAACCTGACAGATGGGAGCAGGCATTTCCATTAAAGGTAATAGAGATGAGAAGGAACCTGTCATATCACAGGGCCTATTTGCCCAAGGAGAGGGTTCAATTAAAATGATTATTTATATATGTTCCGTAGAGCTGGAAAGACTCCATTCTTTATACCCCCTTGGGAATCTGGCAACGAACAAAGAGTATGTCCATTTTTGTGGGTGAAGCAAAGAGTAATTCAGTGAATAATCCCAGATCCCTTAGAGATTTAAGCTCTGTCTCCTGAGCTCAGGCAATGGAATGTTTAGGCCACAGATTTCAAGACAAAGATTCTTTGGCAGGTTTATGTGTCCCTAATCAGAGTGTAAGAGCTAATGACAATGACATTTACTGTCATTTTCTAGGCATGGCTTTACAGAATGAGGCTATTTATTTCTTCCTAAATACAAATATGATTTAGATATTCAGTAGTGGCTTAACAATGGTTTCCTAGGCTAAAACACATATAAATAGCACAATAATTCCACTTAGGTAAGTTTTTTTTTAAATAAAATAGACCTGCTTATTAAAACAAGCATCTTTCTTTATATTTAGTCAAACAATACACAGAGTAATAGCAAAGAAATTCAAACACCTAGTACCATTAGGTGCCCCGTTTACAAACCTTACACTGTTATCAGTCACTGCTCACTCTAAGCGTGATCACAGATAAACCTGATTAGACCTCCTGCCACCTAAGTTTCTTACCTGTGTGTGTGTCTATGTGTGTCTGTGTTTTGGGTAGGGCTCTTTGCTCAAAAATCATCTACCCAGCATTGAGTGTCTAACTCCACATGGCCTTTCTTCATATTTAAGTTTTCACTTTCTCTAACATGGAAATTAACAGAAGAATACATCTCTCCTGTCTGCCAGACTACTTAGCACAGAATATTCCCTTTTTCTCTTTCCAGATTTCCTGGTTTCTCTTCTTTGCATGGCTTTGGCAAAAAGGATAAAACAGGCACTCTAGATATAGGACCAATTTTGCGAACCCTTTTATAGTTTATTTCTAATTTGAGAAAGAGTTCTACAATGAAATTGAGTCACTCTGTCTGTTACTCTAAGGTTTATTCCACAACCCTCCGTAGCTGCTGCTCACAGATACTACACTATTTTAAAAGTACTTGAAATTACTTAAATACTTAAGTACCAACCTATTTCAGAACGTTTCCATTAAAAACACGTAAATAAAATATTTTCTTTATACACATACACCACACACAAGCACACACAGTATTTAAGTGCCCATAGGAACACACTATATTAGATCCTCTGACATTTGTTCTTTCCTAAGAGCTTATATTAAAATACGCAACACTGACTCAGACAGACAGATAGTGGGCACTCAGCAAACACTACCTCATCACCAGAATGTGAAGGACAGTGAAATGCCTGTCCCATACACCAGGGGTCCCCAACCCCCAGGACACAGACTGCTATCCGTCCGCAGTCTGTTAGGAACTGGGCCGCACAGCAGGAGGTGAGTGGCAGGTGAGCGAGAGAAGCCTCATCTGCCGCTCCCCATTGCTGGCATTACCGCCTGAACCATCCCCCCCTCCATCCATGGAAAACCTGTCTTCCACGAAACCGGTCCCTGGTGCCCAAAAGTTTGGAGACCACTGCCTTATACCACAGCCCCAGGGCTTCTGAGCTGAGAAGCAAAGATAGGTGTAAAACTGAGGAACACACTCCAAGATCTAGTGACACTTATTTCCAGTAGGCTAAGGAGGCTGAAAAATCATAAATACTAAGCTTATCAAACAAAACAAAGAACCAGGACAACATGGCTTGAGAAATGAAAAAGGAAGATGGCTCAAAAGAAGCTAGAGATTATTAAAGGGAAAAATTCTGCTAATATTATCATAAGATCAAAATGAAGAAAACAGGAGTAGATGTGTAGATGATAGGTGGCTGCCCAGAAAGCTCTGATGAGCTAATCTTTCCAAAGGGTAAGAACAAAGACAGTAAGCATGGGCAACGTGAAGGACACACAGTGTCAGAAAGGCTGAGAAAGAACCAAACAATTTTCAGAAAAATATAAAGACACACAAGCTCCTTTTTCTTCTATGAGTCCTACTTTTAAGCTCAAGGAGAAAAGGAAAACAAAGGTAGGGCAGTACAGCTACCTGTAGCAGAGCAAATGTTCACAGCAGACAAGGAGCAGAAAAGCTCTTTTGCTGTCACTTCTCTATTAAGATGGTTTTCAAACAAAAGGGTCAAGCGCGGCAAAGACAAAATCTACTTATTTAGTTATGTGCAAGCAGATTGGTCATTTATTAAGTCACTCCCAAATGCCAGGAATTGTACAATCCTTTGAATTTCTGCAAACTTTGGAGAGGAAGACAACATGGTCACTGACTGCATGGAATTTGCATTCTGGTGGCATTAACACTGAAGAAAAACCGGAAGATCCTTTGATGCAAACACACAGAGAACCTCCAAGGTTAGAAAGGAAGTTATCCATCACTCTTTTGCCAACCTTGGAATACTGAAGATTCACTTTGTTAATGGAGCTGTCAGATTTCTTTACAATGTCGAAGAGAGGATGAGGAAATAGTCATGAAGCACTTGACTGAGTCTGACACACCAGAGCCCAATAAATCAGATCCTAAAATGCTGAAGCCTTTGTGGGGTAATTGTAGAATACTCAATAAAACTCATTCTGGGTTTTTTTTTTTTAACATCTTTATTGGAGTATAATTGCTTTACATTGTTGTGTTACTTTCTACTGTATAACAAAGTGAATCAGCTATACGTATACATATATCCCCATATCTCCCCCCTCTAGCGACTCCCTCCCACCCACCATATCCCAACCCTCTAGGTGGTCACAAAGCACCGAGAAGGTCTCCCTGTGTAATGCAGTTGCTTCCCACTAGCTATCTATTTTACATTTGGTAGTGTATATATGTCCATGCCACTCTCTCACTTCGTCCCAGCTTACCCTTCCCCCTCCCCGGGTCTGCAAATCCATTCTCTACGTCTGCGTCTTTATTCCTGTCCTGCCCCTAGGTTCTTCAGAACTGTTTTTTTTTTTTTTTTTTAGATTCCGTATATATGTGTTAGCATATGGTATTTGTTTTTCTCTTTCTGACTTACTTCACTCTGTATGATGGACCGTAGGTCCATCAACCTCACTACAAATAACTCGATTTCATTTCATTTTATGGCTGAGTAATATTTCATTGTATATATGTGCCACATCTTCTTTATCCATTCAGCTGTAGATGGACACTTAGGTTCCTTCCATTTCCTGGCTATAGTAAATAGTGCTGCAGTAAACATTGTGGTACATGACTCTTTTTGAACTATGGTTTTCTCAGGGTATATGCCCAGTAGTGGGACTGCTGGGTCATATGGTAGTTCTATTTTGAGTTTTTTTTTTTTTTTAACATCTTTATTGGAGTATAATTGCTTTACAATGGTGTGTTAGTTTCTGCTTTATAACAAAGTGCATCAGCTATACATATATCCCCATATCTCCTCCCTCTTGCGTCTCCCTCACGCCCTCCCTACCCCACTCCTCGAGGTGGTCACAAAGCACCTAGCTGATCTCCCTGTGCTATGCAGCTGCTTCCCACTAGCTATCTATTTTACATTTGGTAGTAGATATAAGTCCATGTCACTCTCTCACTTCATCCCAGCTTACCCTTCCCCCTCCCCATGTCCTCAAGTCCATTCTCTAAGTCCATGTCTTTACTACTGTCCTGTCCCTAGGTTCTTCAGAAACTTTTTTTTTTTAGATTCCATATATATGTGTTAGCATACGGTATTTGTTTTCCTCTTTCTGACTTAATTCACTCTGTATGACAGACTCTAGGTCCATCCACCTCACTACAAATAACTCAGTTTTGTTTCTTTTTATGGCTGAGTAATATTCCATTGTATATATGAACCACATCTTATTTATCCATTCAGTTGTCAATGGACACTAAGGTTGCTTCCATGTCCTGGCTATTGTAAATAGTGCTGCAATGAACATTGTGGTACATGACTCTTTTTGAATTATGGTTTTCTCAGGGTATATGCCCAGTAGTGGGATTGCTGGGTTGTATGGTAGTTCTATTTGTAGTTTCTTAAGGAATACTTTCTCCATAGAGGCTGTATCAATTTACATACCCACCAACAGTGCAAGAGTGTTTCCTTTTCTCCACACCCTCTCTAGCATTACTGTTTGCAGATTTTTGATGATGGCCATTCTGAATGGTATGAGGTGATACCTCATTGTAGTTTTGATTTGTAATTCTCTAATGATTAGTGATGTTGAGCATTCTTTCATGTGTTTTTTGGCAATCTGTATATCTTCTTTGGAGAAATGACTATTTAAGTCTTCTGCCCATTTTTGGATTGGGTTGTTTGTTTTTTTGATATTGAGCTGCATGAGCTGCTTATAAATTTTGAAGATTAATCCTTTGTCAATTTCTTCATTTGCAAATATTTTCTCCCATTCTGAGGGTTGTCTTTTCGTCTTATGGTTTCCTTTGCTGTGCAAAAGCTTTTAATTTCATTAGGTCTCATTTGTTTATTTTTGTTTTTATTTCCCTTTCTCTAGGAAGTGGGTCAAATAGGATGTTGCTGTGATTTATGACATAGAGTGTTTTGCCTATGTTTTCTTCTAAGAGTTTTACAGTGTCAGGACTTACATTTAGGTCTTTAATCCATTTTGAATTTATTTTTGTGTATGGCGTTAGGGAGTGTTCTAATTTCATTCTTTTACATGTAGCTGTCCAGTTTTCCCAGCACCACTTATTGAAGAGGCTGTCTTTTCTCCACTGTGTATTCTTGCCTCCTTTCTCAAAGATAAGGTGACCATATGTGCGTGGGGTTATCTCTGGGTTTTCTACCCTGTTCTGTGGATCTGTATTTTTGTTTTTGTGCCAGTACCATACTGTCTTAATGACTGTAGCTTTGTAGTATAGACTGAATGCAGGGAGCCTGATTCCTTCAGCTCCATTTTTCTTTCCCAAGATTGCTTTGGCTATTCGGGGTCTTTTGTGTTTTCATACAAATTGTGAAATTTTTTGTTCTAGTTCCATGAAAAATGCCATTGGTCGTTTGATAGGGATTGCATTGAAACTGTAGATTGCTTTGGATAGTTTAGTCATTTTCACAATGTTGATTTTTCCAATCAAAGAATATGGTCTATATCTCCATCTGTTTGTATCATCTTCAATTTCTTTCATCAGTGTCCTATAGTTTTCTGCATACAGGTCTTTTGTCTCTTTAGGTAGGTTTATTCCTAGGTATTTTATTCTGTTTGTTGCAATGGTAAATGGGAATGTTTCCTTAATTTCTCTTTCAGATTTTTCATCATTAGTGTATAAGAATGCAAGAGATTTCTGTGCATTAATTTTGTGTCCTGCAACCTTACCAAATTCATTGATTAGCTCTAGTAGTTTCCTGATAGTGTCTGTAGGATTCTGTACGTACAGTATCATGTCATCTGCTAACAGTGACAGTTTTACTTCTCATTTTCCAATTTGTCCCTTTTTCTTCTCTGATTGCCATGGCTAAAACTTCCAAAACTATGTTGAATAATAGTGGTGAGAGTGTGTAACCTTGTCTTGTTCCTGATCTTAGTGGAAATGCTTTCAGTTTTTCACCATTGAGAACGATGTTGGCTGTGGGTTTGTCATATATGGCCTTTATTATGTTGAGGTAAGTTACCTCTATGCCTACTTTCTGGAGGGTTTTATCATAAATTGGTGTTGAATTTTGTGAAAAGCTTTTTCTACATCTATTGAGTTTATCATATGGTTTTTATCCTTCAATTTGTTAATATGGTGTATCACATTGATTGATTTGTGTATATTGAAGAATCCTTGCATTACTGGGACAAATCCCACTTGATCATCGTGTATGATCCTTTTAATGTGTTGCTGGATTCTGTTTGCTAGGATTTGGTTGAGGATTTTTACGTCTATATTCATCAGTGATATTGGCTTGTAATTTTCTTTCTTTGTGATATCTTTGTCTGCTTTTGGTATCAGGGTAATGGTGGCCTTGTAGAGTGAGTTTGGGAGTGTTCCTTCCTCTGCAGTTTTTTGGAAGAGTTTGAGAAAGATGGATGTTATCTCTTCTCTAAATGTTTGATAGAATCCACTTTTGAAGCCATCTGGTCCTGGACTTTTGTTTTTTGGAAGATTTTTAATAACAGTTACAATTTCATTACTTGTGATAGGTCTGTTTATATTTTCTAATTTTTCCTGGCTCAGTCTTGGAAAATTGTTATTTTTCCAAGAATTTGTTCGTTTCTTCGAGGTTGTCCATTTTATTGGCATATAGTTGCTTGTAGTAATCTCTCATGATCCTTTGCATTTCTGCAGTGTCAGTTGTAATTTCTCCTTTTTCATTTCTAATTCTATTGAGTTGAATCTTTTTTTTTTCTTGATGAATCTGTCTAATGTTTTATCAATTTTATCTTTTCAAAGAACAAGCTTTTAGTTTTATTGATCTTTGCTATTGTTTCCTTCATTTCTTTTTCATTTATTTCTGATCAGATCTTCATGATTTCTTTCCTTCTGCTAAGGAAGGGTGTTTTGTTCTTCTTTCTCTAATTGCTTTAGATGTAAGATTAGGTTGTTTATTGGAGATTTTTCTTGTTTCTTGAGGTAGGATTTTATTGCTATAAACTTCCCTCTTAGAACTGTTTTGCTGCATTCCATAGGTTTGGGTCATTGCAGTTTTTTGTCATTTGTTTTTAGGTATTTTTTGATTTCCTATTTGATTTCTTCAGTGATCTCTTGGTTATTTAGTAATGTATTGTTTAGCCTCCATATGTTTGTATTTTTTACATTTTTTTCCTGTAATTGATATGTAGTCTTATAGCATTGTGGTCGGAAAAGATACTTGATACATTTCAATTTCCTTAAATTTACCAAGGCTTAATTTGTGACCCAAGATATGATCTATCCTGGAGAATGGTCCAGGAGCACTTGAGAAAAAAAGTGTATTCTGTTGTTTTGGATGGAATGTCCTATAAATATCAATTAAGTCCATCTTGCTTAATATGTCATTTAAAGGTTGTGTTTCCTCATATATTTTCATTTTGGATAATATGTCCATTGGTGAAAGTGGGGTGTTAAAGTCCCCTACTATTATTGTGTTACTGTGAATTTCCCCTTTTATGGCTGTTAGCATTTGCCTTATGTATTCAGGTGCTCCTATGTTGGGTGCATAAATATTTACAATTGTTATATCTTCTTCTTGGATTCATCCCTTGATCATTAAGTAGTGTTCTTCTTCTCTTGTAATAGTCTTTATTTTAAAGTCTATTTTATCTGATATGAGTATTGCTACTCCAGCTTTCTTCTGATTTCCATTTGCATGGAATATCTTTTTCCATCCCCTCACTTTCAGTCTGTATGTGTCCCTAGGTCTGAAGTGGGTCTGTTGTAGGCAGCATATATCCGGGTCTCATTTTTGTATCCATTCAGCCAGTCTATGTCTTTTGGTTGGAGCATTTAATCCATTTACATTTAAGGTAATTATTGATATGTATGTTCCTATTACCATTTTCTTAATTGTTTGGGGTTTGTTTCTGTAAGTCTTTTCTTCTGTTTTGTTTCCTGCCTAGAGAAGTTCCTTTAACATTTGTTGTACAGCTAAAGCTGGTTTGGTGTTGCTGAATTCTCTTAGCTTTTGCTTTTCTGTAAAGCTTTTAATTTCTCCATCAAATCTGAATGAGATCCTTGCCGGGTAGAGTAATCTTGGTTGTAGATTTTTCCCTTTCATCACTTTAAATATGTCCTGCCACTCCCTTCTGGCTCACAGAGTTTCTGCTGAAAGATCAGCTGTTAACCTTATGGGAATTCCCTTGTATGTTATCTGTTGCTTTTCCTTTGCTGCTTTTAATATTTTTTTCTTTGTATTTAATTTTTGATAGTTTGATTAATATGTGTCTTGGCGTGATTCTCATTCAATTTATCCTAAAATGCTGAAGGGACTCTCTGTGCTTCTTGGACTTGATTGACTCTTTCCCATATTAGGGAAGTTTTCAACTGTCACCTCTTCAAATATTTCCCTAGTCCCTTTCTTTTTCTCTTCTTCTTCTGGGACCCCTGTAATTCGAATGTTGGTGTGTTTAATGTTGTCCCAGAGGTCTCTGAGACCATCCTCAAGACTTTTTTTTCTTTTTTCTTTATGATGCCCTGTGGTAGTTATTTCCACTATTTTATCTTCCAGGTCACTTATCCTTTCTTCTGCCTCTTTTATTCTGTTATTGATTCCTTCTAGAGAATTTTAAATTTCATTTATTGTGTTGTTCATCATTGTTTGTTTGCTCTTTAGTTCTTCTAGGTCCTTGTTAAACGTTTCTTGTATTTTATCCATTCTATTTCCAAGATTTTGGATCATCTTTACTATCATCACTCTGAATTCTTTTTCAGGTAGATTGCCCATTTCCTCTTCATTTGTTTGGTCTGATGGGTTTTTACCTTGCTTGTTCATCTGCTGTATATTTCTCTGTCTTCTCATTTTGCTTCACTTACTGTGTTTGGGGTCTCCATTTCACAGGCTGAAGGTTCATAGTTCCCATTGTTTTTGGTGTCTGTGCCCAGTGGGTAAGGTTGGTTCAGTGGGTTGTGTAGGCTTCCTGGTGGAGGGGACTGGTGCCTGTGTTCTGGTGGATAAGGCTGGATCTTGTCTTTCTGGTGGGCGGACCGTGTCTGGTGGTGTGTTTTGAGGTGTCTGTGAACTTATGAATTTAGGGAGCTTCTCTGCTAATGGGTTGGGTTGTTTTCCTGTCTTGCTAGTGTTTTGGCATGGGATGTGCAGCACTGGAACTTGCTGGTCATTGAGTGGAGCGGGGTCTTAATGTTGAGATGGCGATCTCTGGGAGAGCTGTTGCCAATTGATATTATGAGGAGCTGGGAGGTCTCTGGTGGACCAATGTCCTGAATTTAGCTCTCCTAACTCAGGGGCTCAGGCCTAACACCTGGCCAGAGCACCAAGACCTTGTCAGTCACATGGCTCAGAAGAAAAGGGAGAGGAAAAAAAAAGAAAGAAAAGAAAGAATATAAAATAAAGTTATTAAAATAAAAATATATTATTAAAATTTAAAAAATGTAAATAAAAAGAAAAAAAAAGAAGAGAGCAACTCAACCAATAAACTTATACACCAATGATAACAAGCACCAAAAACTATGCTAAAGAAATGGACAGACAAAACCCTTGGACAAATGGTAAAAGCAAACCTATACAGACAAAATCACACAAAGAAGCATACACATACACACCTAAGTGATGTAACAATTAAGTTTCCCATTTCTCTCTTCCCTGACTCTAAATGGAAAACTCAGTATTTCTGGTCTTTGGTGACCTTATCTACTAGTCTCTTTCAGTACAAGCTCCTGTGCATCATGAGTTCTTTTATCCTCTTTCTGCCTCCTATACATCATGTAATGATGACCACAGTAAGTTTAGTGAATATCCATCATCTCTAGATTACTGGGGTTTTATAAAAAGATACAGTTGAGAAACAGCCCGACAGAAGAGATGACTGGGAGAGGTATGGAGAAAGGGCTCAGAGCTTCCAATCCCTCTCTAGGTGAGTTACTCTCCCCAAATCTCCACATGTTCACTAACTTGGAAACTCTCCAAACCCTGGACTCTTAGATTTTTATGGAGTCTACATTACATAGGCACAATTTTCTCTTTCAGATTATTCATCATTAGTGTATAGGAATGAAAGAGATTTCTGTGCATTAATTTTATATCCTGCTACTTTACCAAATTCACTGATTAGCTTTAGTAGTTTTCTGGTAGCATCTTTAGGATTCTCTATGTATAGTATCATGTCATATGCAAACAGTGACAGTAGTAAATCTCATTCTTTAACAATTTTTATAAGAATGTCAAAAACTAGAAAAGTATTAATTTTTTTTTAAAAAACAAGTCTAACAGTACAAAGAGAATCCAGAAGACAAAGTTATGGGATCCTAGCAACATTGCAGTCAAGGTCCTGTGCACACGTCTAGAAGCAGCGGTATGCTAGAGCATGCCTGTAGGATTGTGTGCACCTTTCCCCAAGTCTGCATGTTCCTAGTTTGAACTTGGCCATGGTGGAAGTATTTACAGCATGGAAACTGGCAAGTGCTACAAATGAGAGATATTCATTCTTCTTTTCCTTTCTTCCTCTCTTTTTTTCTTGAGAGCCATTGGTTAAACATTCACCAGTACACTGATGTCTTGATGTAATAAGCTATGACTTCTATAGCACTGTGTTTCCCAATGGGCTTACTGGGTGTGTATTTTTAAATTTTCATACATGCTACCAGATTTTATTTTCCTTAATAGATAAATTTATGCTGTGATCATAAACATATGAAAGGATACACACAGTGGAGTCCTCGTCAGTTATATGGTGAATGGTACACCTGATTTTAATCATAGCCAATCGAAAGGTGGAAAATTTTTTTTTTTTTGGAAAAATTTATTCCAATGTTATTTTAATTTGTGCCACCCAGATTACAAATGAGGTGAGTGACATTTTTGTAAGTTATTGGTAGTTTGCATTCTTTCTTCTGTGAATGGCCTGTTCATATACTTTCCCACTTTTTAGTTTCATATCATTTGGTGCAATCATATTAGTTACATTAACTTTTGTCCTGCCCTGTGTAAGAAATACTTTTTTCCAAGTCTACTTTTGATCTTTAGTTTCTGTCTTTGGTATCTTTTGTCAAACACTTTTTGTTGACTAATGTGTCTCTCTCTCTTCTATAACTCCTAGTTTTCTTGTTTCACCTAAGCAGTACCCTCCCCCACCCAGGTGCTATGTTCTGAAAGTTTTGCATCCTCCCCAAGTTCATATGTTGAAATCTTAATGCTCAGTGTGATGGCACGAGGAGCTGAAGTCTTTGGGAGGTGACTAGGTCTATAAAAGAGGCTTTTGCCATGTGAGGACCAAGGAGAAGTCACAGCTGGAGGAGGGTTCTCACTGGACCCTGCTGACCCCCAATCTCAGACTTCCAGCCTCCAGAACAAGAAGAAATACATTCTGCTCTTTGTGAGCCATGCAGTCTGTGATATTTTGTTATAGAAGCCAGTACAGACTAAGAAACCCAGGCTTCAAGGAAAGTCACATTGTCGGGTAACTAAGACCATGGATCTCTCCTCAAACTGCTTCATCTCGATTCCAACTCAGCTACTGTGAATAAGAAATATATTCTTTCTCTCTGGAAGCTTAGAAAATTTCTGTCTCCATGTGCTTCCAGAATTTCACCAGGAGATAGAGATTATACATATATACCATACATTCTGCTATATACACACAGCCCTGTGTGTATGTGTGGATTTTATTTATACATAGTGCTATACATATAAAACATACACACCCACATGTATTCATGGATATGCTTACATGTGTGTATATATTTATATGTGTGCATAAATATTTGTGGATATATACATGTCTGCACATATGTATGTATATACACATATATACACATACTTTTGTTTTCTCATGAAACCAGCCTGGACCTGGATTATATTTTTCAAAGCAATTTTAAGTCTTTCTTTATCTTAAGGAACTTTTCTTCTTCTTTTAAAAAAATTATTATTGCTCCTTTATCTGTTCCTTCCCCTGTCCCCAGAAAATTTTAATTTGCAAATTAAATGTCTTTGGAACTGCCTTCTACATCACATATTTTCACTCAGTATATTCATTTCTTTGTATTTTTGCTCTGTGTTGTGAGGTAATCATTACACTTGATCTCCTAGGGATCATAGTTGGTCTTCAGAAGAGACTATTCTTTCAAATTGTGTGCTGATTTTCTTTTCTAATTTGCAAAGCATTTTTTTCTTACTTCTAGAATTTGGAGATTCTAATTGCATCACTTAAAAAAATCTTCTTACCTTTTTGATAAAGTTTGCATCTGTCAGTTCTATTACTTCTATCTCAACAGGAAAACTTTTTCAACTGATTAATTTGGCTGTTCACACATATTTCAGTCCTCTCCGTTTTCAGTACATAGTGGGTTGTACTTCCTGCCCACATGAAGTTCAGTGTGACTTGCTTCTGCCATTAAATTGAGGAACGTGTTGTGTATAACTTCAGAGCAGAGCTTTAAGGGATATTCATGCTTCATAACACTCCTTTCTCTCTGTCCCAGCAACCACCACTGTTCAAAGAGAAGATTTTCTATCACTTTGAGCCTAAGAGTATGAACAATCATGCTGTGGAGAAAAGCCCTCTGATCAGCCCTCAGTGAACATAGCAGGTGGGTGAGAATTAAGCTTATTTTAAGCCACTTAATTTGGGGGTCTTTTGTTATTGCAGCAAAGTCTTGCATGTCCTACTGTACAGCCTACTTAGTCTTCCTCTCTGGTAAAATTGTGCTTTTCTAGTCACTATTAAGTAATTTGTGCAGATAAAGATGTTGGACTTTCTCATGTGGTAAGAGTGAGCTGAAAGGGGTATTTCTTTCTTTTTTTTTTTTTTTTTACGGTACGCGGGTCTGTCACTGTTGTGGCCTCTCCCATTGCGGAGCACAGGCTCCGGACGCACAGGCTCAGAGGCCATGGCTCACGGGCCTAGCCGCTCCGCAGCATGTGGGATCTTCCCGGACCAGGGCACGAACCCGTGTCCCCTGCATCGGCAGGCGGACTCTCAACCACTGCACCACCAGGGAAGCCCAGAAAGGGGTATTTCTTACACTAATAGGCTAGCTATGAATGAGCTTGTTCTTCTCAGATATGAGAAGGAATACATTCTAATCTCAAGTTCTCACAGTACAAATGATATTCTCCTTTTACATACCAAGACTAGGAAACATTCAGCTTCCCCATGGAGTAAAACACTATGTTTAAATGGAGTCAGCACTTGGGGACCCGCCAAAGAGCAGAAGCTGTTGGTGGGGAGAGGTGGGCTCCTCACAAATCTCAGAAGTCATCATCTTGACCAAGTCCAATATTTATGGTGAAGTAAACCACCTTCTGTTGCTTGTCCCTTGACTCTTATCCAATGACTCTGAGAAGCAAGCTCAATTCCTGTTCTCTTGGGAATCTCTGGGGAATGTGGGGTCACAGGCCCATCCTCAAGGGTTCTCCAGGCTTCTTACTCTAGTTTCTGTAATGCTCCAGAAAAGGAGGTAAGAGGAATAGGTGGACAAAATGAGTGACTGGGCAGCTGTCTTCACAGATATTCCCCTGGAAATTTAAGAAGAATAGGAGAGCTACCAGGTATCCAGAGATAAATAAATGTCCTGATTTACAAAGGGAGTAGGGATGATCAATGACGAAAGAAAACAGACTCCAGAAATTGGTGAGCTTGATATCATGCCTTAATTAAATTCTAATGTGTATCTACTAACCCCAAACTATTACATATAGGATGGATAAACAACAAGGTCCTACTGTATAGCACAGGGAACTAGATTCAATACCCTGTGATAAACCATAATGGAAAAGAATATGAAAAAGAATATATATATGTATAATTGAGTCACTTTGCTGTACAGTAGAAATTAATACAACACTGTAAATCATTGATATTTCATTTAAAAAATTAAAAATTCTACAGTATATATTAAATAAATTGTGGCTGCTTCAAAAGAAAATGTGATTACCAAGAATTAATATTTGCTTACCTAGATAAGGTTGCCAAATCTGGCTGATTCGGGGACCTAAAATAACAAGCTCAGCAAAAGATTTTAGCGTTTCAAGTACCCTTTTAAAGAACATGGAGAAAGGACTAGGAGTGAGATGGATTAACAGCTGGTTGAAAAAAATATTCCTAAAGAGTGTTGATTACTAACTTCAAATCAATGTGGAAGAAAATCTGTGTATGTTGCAGAAAGTTTTTATCTTTTTCAATGACATATATCAATGTCAGATACAATAGCAGAAATCTGGCTGAACAGAAGCTCATATAAATAAGGCCCAGGGACTTTCAGTAGCCACAAGGTCAAAATGATGCATGAATGATACACTTGCTGAAACAGGGTAGGAAATCTTAGGCTGTATTTTAACGATGCACAGAGTCTAGAAGGTGGACAAGGTGAGAAGAGGTCAGAGTAATTTACTTGGTACTGGCAGGCCTGTATCATGTCTTTGTGATGATGAGAAAATAGAGGTCCCTCCTCTGTGAAGACACAACCCAGGCAAGGGGTTTAGTGGGGGGAGCGTAGGCTGGAACTTGGCCTCCTTACACCACCTTTGCCAGGCACCACTGCACAGTGTGCAGCCTGAACAAATGGACAGCAGCCTTGGTAATAAACTGCTGTCAACTACACTGCTCAGACCTCACCTGGCAGATCTTGCTCTGAACTGGGTATCCCTTTTTTAAATTGAAGTATAGTTGATCTACAATGTTGTGTTAGTTTCAGGTGTACAGCACAGTGATTCAGATACATAAATCTAAATATATATATATATATATATATATATATATATATATATATATATATGCATCTCCCCACAACTAGGGCACCTGGTAGACACTGGTGGGGGGCCTTGACACCCAAGGGGACAGGAGGAACTCCCAAGTGATGGGGTAGGATGTGGTGGGGAGTGTGGGGGGAGGAGAAGTGGAGGCTAGATGGTACCAGTGCCCCTGAGGGGTGGCTTGGGGAGGGGAGGGGGTTCAGAGGATCAGGGGGAATGCAGCTACCATTACCCCTGCCCACTCGGGCCCCAGGAAGCCTGCTGGGCTCCCAGGCCTGTTCCTCCACCCTCTGAGGCCCCCTCTGGCACCTTGGGTCCTAGGGGCATGGAAGGGAGGAGTTTAAGAAGAATAGAGGCAAATGGGGGGGGGGACCCTCTGGGATTGGAGGATCGGGGGGAGGTGCAGCAAGTGTTTCTGCCAACCACTCAGGGCCCAGGGAGGCTGCTGAGGCCCTGAGCCTGATGATCCACACTCAAATGCCAGAGGCACTTCAGGGCACCTCCAGCCATGCTGAACCTAAGCTCCGCCCCCACCCCCCAGGGCCTTTTCCAGCTGCATGGGTCCTAAGCATAGGCCCCGCCCCCCACCTAAACCCCTCCCCTACCTAAGCCTCGACCCCTGCATAATCCCTGCCCCCCACAGCCAAGGCCTTTTCCAGCTTTTTTTCCCTTCTTTTTTGCTATTGTGCTTCTGTTTTACCTTCCGGTTGTTGTTTCATCTATATATATATTTTTTCTATCATATCTGTAGTGTTCTAATCTTATTTTATTTTTTATTCTTTGTTATTATTCTGCTCCTTTTTTTCTGGCCTTTTTTTTTTTTGCCTCCCTGTGCGGCTTGTGAAATCTTGGTTCATGGGGCAGAGGTTGGGCCTGAGCTCCTGTGGTGGGAGCTCTGAGTCTGAACCATTGGACTAACAGAGAACCTCAGATCCCAGGGAATATTAATCGGAGTGAGGTCTACCGGAAGTCCTCACCGTAGCAACAAGACTTGGCTCTACACAACAGCCTGCAAACTCCAAGGCTGGAAGTCTCAGGCCAAACAACCAGTAAGACAGGAACACAGTCCCACCCATCAAAAAAAAAAGTCGAGACAACAAAAAAATACGTTGCAGATGAAGGAGCAAGGTAAACCCTACAAGACCAAATAAATGAAGAGGAAATAGGCAACCTACCTGAAAAAGAATTCAGAGTAATGGTAGTAAAGATGATCCAAAATCTCGGAAATAGAATGGAGGCACAGATCGAGAAAATATAAGAAATGTTTAACAAAGACCTAGAAGAACTAAAGAACAAACAAAAAGTGATGAAACACACAATAACTGAAATGAAAAATACACTAGAAAGAATCAGTAGCAGAATAACAGAGGCAGAAGCACAAATAAGTGAACTGGAAGATAGAAAAGTGGAAATAACTGCCAAGGAGCAGAATAAAAAAAAAAAAAAGTATGAAAAGAATTGAGGAAAATCTCAGACACCTCTAGGACAACACTAAATGCACCAACATTTGAATTATAGGAGTCCCAAAAGAAGAAGAGAAAAAGAAAGGGTCTGAGAAAATACTTGAAGAGGTTATAGTCAAAAACATCCCTAACATGGGAAAGGAAGCACACCCAAGGCAAGGAAACAGAGAGTCCCACACAGGATAAACCCTAGGAGAAACACATCAGGACACATATTAATCAAAGTAACAAAAGTTAAATTCAAGGAAAAAATATTAAAGGCAGCAAGGGAAAAGCAAAACATAACATACCAGGGAATCCCCATAAGGTTATCAGCTGATTTTTCAGCAGAAACTCTGCAGGCCAGAAGGGAGTGGCAGGATATACTTAAAATGATGAAAGAGAAAAATCTACAATGAAGATTACTCTATCCAGCAAGGATCTCATTCAGAGTTGACAGAAAATCAAAAGCTTTACAGACAAGTAAAAGATAAGAGAATTCAGCACCACCAAACCAGCTTTACAACAAATGCTAAAGGAACTTCTCTAGGCAGAAAACACAAGAGACGAAAAAGTCCCCCCAAAACAAACCCAAAACAACTAAGAAAACAGTTATAGGAACATACATATGGATAATTACCTTAAATGTAAATGGATTAAATGCCCCAACCAAAAGACACAGACTCACTGAATGGATACAAAAACAAGACCAATATATATGCTATCTCCAAGAGACCCACTTCAGACCTAGGGACACAACAGACTAAAAGTGAGGGGCTGGAAAAAAATATTCCATGTAAATGGAAATCAAAAGAAAGCTGGAGTAGCAATACTCATATCAGATAAAATACACTTTAAAATAAAGACTGTTACAAGAGAAAAGGAAGGACACTGCATAATGATCAAGGGATCAATCTAAGAAAAAGATATAACAATTATAAATATATATGCACCCAACATAGGAGCACCTCAGTGCATAAGGCAAACGCTAACAAGCATAAAAGGGGGAAATCGAGGGTAAAACAAAAATAGCAGGGGACTTTAACATCCCACTTACACCAATGGACAGATCATCCAGACAGAAAATGAATAAGGAAACACAAGCTTTATAGGACATTCCATCCAAAAATAGCAGATTACACTTTCTTCTCAAGTGCACACGGAACATTTTCCAGGGTAGATCACATCTTGGGTCACAATTCAAGCCTTGGTAAATTTAAGAAAATTGAAATAATATCAAGCACCTTTTCTGACCACAGCACTATGAGGTTAGAAATCAACTACAGGAAGAAAACTATAAAAAACACAAATACATGGAGGCTAAACAGTGTGCTACTAAATAACCAAGACATTACTGAAGAAATCAAAGAGGAAATAAAAAATACCTAGAAACAAAAGACAACGAAAAAACAATGACCCAAAACCTATGGGACACAGCAAAAGCAGTTCTCAGAGGCAAGTTTATAGCAATTCAATCTCACCTCAAGAAAAAAGAAAAATTTCAAATAAACATCTAAACTTATACCTAAAGCAACTAGAGAAAGAAGAACAAAGAAAACCCAAAGTCAGTAGAAGGAAAGAAATCATAAAGATCAGAGCAGAAATAAATGAAATAGAAATGAAGAAAACAATAGCAAAGATCAATAAAACTAAAAGTTGGTTCTTTGAGAAGATAAACAAAATTGATAAACCTTTAGCCAGACTCAACAAGGAAAAAAGGGAGAGGATGCAAATCAATAAAATTAGAAATGAAAAAGGAGAAATTACAACTGACACCGCAGAAATACAAAGGATTATAAGAGACTACTACAAGCCACTATATGCCAATAAAATGGACAACCTCGAAGAAATGGACAAATTCTTGTAAAGGTACAATTTTCCAGATTGAACCAGGAAGAATTAGAAAATATAAACAGACCTATCACAAATAATGAAATTGAAACTGTAATTAAAAATCTTCTAACAAACAAAATTTCAGGACCAGATGGCTTCACAGGTGAATTCTATCAAACATTTAGATAAGAGCTAACATCCATCCTTCTCAAACTCTTCCAAAAAACTGCAGAGGAAAAAACACTCCCAAACTCATTCTACAAGGCCCCGATCACCCTGATACCAAAAGCAGACAAAGATATCACACAAAAAGAAAATTACAGGCCAATATCACTGATGAATATAGACATAAAAATCCTCAACAAAATTCTAGCAAACAGAATCCAGCAACACACTAAAAGTATCATACACCATGACCAAGTGGGATTTGTCCCAGGAATACAAGGATTCTTCAATATACACAAATCAATCAATGTGATACACCATATTAACAAATCAAGGAATAGAAACCATATGATCATCTCAACAGATGCAGAAAAAGCTTTTGACAAAATTCAACACTGTTTATGATAAAAACTCTCCAGAAAGTGGGCATAGAGAGAACCTACCTCAACATAATAAAGGCCATATATGACAAACCCACAGCAAGTATCATACTCAATGTTGAAAAACGGAAAGCATTTCCACTAAAAGCAGGAACAAGACAAGGATGTCCACTCTCACCACTCTTATTTTGGAAGTCCTAGCCATGGCAATCAGAGAAGAAAAAGAAATGAAAGGGATACAAATCCAAAAAGAAGAAGTAAAGCTGTTGCTGTTTGCAGAAGATATGATACCATACCCAGAAAAATCCTAAAGATGCCACCAGAAAACTACTAGAACTAATCAATGAATTTGTTAAGTTTGCAGGATACAAAATGAATGCATAGAAATCTCTTGCATTCCTACACACTAACAACAAAAGATCCGAAAAAGAAATTAAGGAAACAATCCCATTTACCATCGCATCAAAAAGAGTAAAATACCTAGAAATAAACCTACCTAAGGGGGCAAAAGACCTGTACTCAGAAAAGTATAAAACAGTGATGAAAGAAATCAAAGATAACACAAACAGATGGAGAAATATACCATGTTCTTGGTTTGGAAGAATCAATATTGTGAAAATGACTATACTACCCAAAGCAATCTACAGACTCAATGCAATCCCTTTCAAATAACCAATGGCATTCTTCAGAGAATTAGAACAAAAATATTTTACAATTTTTATGGAAACACAAAGGTCCCCAAATAGCCAAAGCAATCTTGAGAGAGAAGAACGGAGCTGGAGCAATCAGGTGTCCCAACTTCAAACTATACTACAAAGCTACAGTAATCAAGACAGTACGGTACAGGCACAAAAAAAGAAATATAGATCAATGGTATAGGATAGAAGGTCCACAGATAAACCCACACACCTATGGTCACCTAATTTATGACAAAGGAGGCAAGTACATACAATGGAGAAAAGACAGCCACTTCAATAAGTAGTGCTGGGAAAACTGGACAGCTACATGTAAAAGAATGAAAGTAGAACACTCCCTAACACCATGCATAAAAATAAACTCAAAATAAATTAAAGACCTAAATGTAAGACTGGACATTATAAAACTCTTAGAGGAAAACATAGGAAAAACACTCTTTGACATAAATCACAGCAGGATCTCTTTTGACCCACCTCCTTGAGTAATGAAAATAAAAACAAAAGTCAACAAATGGGGCCTAATGAAACTTAAAAGCTTTTGCACAACACAGGAAACCATAAACAAGATGAAAAGACAACCCTCAGAATGGGTGAAAATATTTGCCAAAGTAGCAACAGACAAAGGCTTAATCTCCAAAATATACAAACAGCTCACGCAGCTTAATATCAAAAACAAAAACACAATCAAAAACAAAAACAAATCAAAAAATGGGCAGAAGACCTAAATAGACATCTCTCCAAGGAGGACATACAGATGGCCAATGGGCACATGAAAGGATGCTCAACATCACTAATTATTAGAGAAATGCAAGTCAAAACTACAATGAGGTATCACCTCATACTGGTCAGAATGGCCATCATTAAAAAAACAATACAAACAATAAATGCTGGAGAGGGTGTGGAGAAAAGGGAACCTTCTTGTACTGTTGGTGGGAATGTAAATTGATACAGCCACTGTGGAGAACAGTATGGAGGTTCCTTATAAAAACTAAAAAATAGAACTACCATATGACCCAACAGTCCCACTACTGGGCATATACCCTGAGAAAACTATAATTCAAAAAGATACATGTACCCCAATGTTCATTGCAGCACTATTTATAATAGCCAGGACATGGAAAAAACCTAAATGTCCAATGACAGATGAATGGATAAAGAAGGTGTGGTACATATATATACAATGCAATATTACTCAGCCACAAAAAGGAACAAAACTGGGACAGTTGCAGAGATGTGGATGGACCTAGAGTCTGTCATACAGAGTGAAGTAAGCCAGAAAGAGAAAAACAAATATTGTATATTAATACATATATGTGGAATCTAGAAAAATTGTACAGGTGAACATATTTGCAGGGCAGAAATAGAGATGTAGACATAGGGACTGGACTTGTGGACACAGAGGGGGAAGGGGAGGGTGGGACGAATTGGGAGATTAGGATTGACATATATACACTACCATGTGTAAAATAGATAGTTATCGGGAACATGCTATAAAGCACAGGAAGCTCAGCTCGGTGCTCTGTGACGACCTGGATGGGTGCGATGGGGGTGAGGGGTGAGAGGGAGGTCTGAGAGGGAGGGGATATAGGTATACATATAGCTGATTCACTTCACTGTACACCAGAAACTAACACAAGATTGTAAAGCAATTATACCCAAACAAAAAAAATATAATATAATATAATAAGAGGGAGAAAAAATTCTTTTAAAAGAATTTTATAGAAGAGCCTTCACTAAGCATAGGCTGAACTAGCAAAGCTCTTCCAAAATTCCACACAATTTCACAGCACACAGTGTTTGACTTGCACATACAAGAGGCTGTGAGAGACACAAACATAAATAACAAACATTTTCTGCCATGAAGTTGGTTATAGTGTAGTAACAAAGACAGACATGTACACAGCCATCATGTTAAGCTACAAACAATTATTTCCTGAATGCACCCAGTATACAGAACCTGTACAATAGAAACCACATATCTTATTTATGTTCTCACCTGCAGGACTGGAGCCTGAAGCATCCAAAAATTTGCCATCCATGTTTATTCTCTTGTCTTCCAATGTGTAAACCCCAGTAGGAATACGAAGAACAAATTTATTCACAATAACCCCCTAAAGTCTATTCTTAGGTATCAGAAAACAGACCCAAACATAGTGCTCTCTGTACAATCTCATAAATGTTCAATCTTATTTAAATCAGAATTATCATTCGTACTTCCTAGGGAGCCCACACATCTGGTTTGCCCTGGAGGGTCCTGCTGTCCCAGCATATTTCTAATACCACTTCCTTCATTCTTAAGACTGTCCAGTTTGGACTATAAATTATACGGTTACCTGATGCTAACCTATCTTCTAAATACCCTTTGCTCCACTTTGTGGAATATAAAGAAAGAATAAAAAACACTATCTGGGTAGTTTTTAAAAATTTTATTGAAGTATAGTTGATTTACAATGTTGTGTTAATTTCTGCTGTATAGCAAAGTGACTCAGTTATACATATACATATATATATTCTTTTCCATTATGGTTTGTCACAGGATATTGAATCTAGTTCCATGTGCTATATAGTAGGACATTGTTGTTTATCCATTCTATAGATAATAGTTTGCATCTGCTAATCCCAAACTCCCAGTCTATCCCTCCCCCACCCCCCTCCACTTTGGCAACCACAAGTCTGTTCTCTATGTCTGTGAGTCTGTTTCGGTTTCGTAGATAAGTTCATTTGTGTCATATTTTAGATTCCACATATAAGTGATATCATATGATATTTGTCTTTGCCTGACTTATTTCGCTTAGTATGATAATCTCTAGGTCTATCCATGTTGCTGCAAATGGCATTATTTCATTCTTTTTATGGCTGAGTAACATTCCATTGTATATATGTACCACTTCTTCTTTATCTATTCATCTGTCAATGGCCATTTAGGTTGTTTCCATATCTGGGTAGTTTTTAAATTAAACAATATGCTCTCTAGGTGACCACTAACACTACTTAAGTGCCTTTAATACAAAGCAGATTAAAATAGTTACCTAAACAAAATACAAATCTCTATAGAAGTGTGGTGCAGGAGGACAAGAGCCCCACCAACCACAGGAGGCAGCCTCTGAGAAGCAGCGAGTGTCCTAAACACTGAAGAGCATGTGGGACCTCAGTCAGCAGGAGGGCCTCCCTACTAGAACATGGCAGCACTTTCACACTCATGTTTATTCAGTCATTTCTTTACTCATCTAACAAATAACAATATAAGTAAAATTGGTTCCAGGAATACTGTATTACGGAGGTAATAAAATAGGGAAATAGAAATACTGGGTTAGTCATTAGAATATCTATTCCTGTATCAACATTCCTTTTTGGTTGTTGTTAGCAAAAGAAATTGAAACGGAAGGAAAATAAGAGTAAATGGGTTTTCCAAGGTCTTTTACATATTATTGTTAGCAAATGTGGTTCAGTGTAACCATCTTAAATGGTAATAGTTTGTCCCACAGTGGTTTTCTTCATAGAAGTTATTTTTTCTCATTCTCCTGCCTGGGGATTTATGATTTAACAGGCTGTAATAGGCAAGATAAAGCCATTCATCATGCAGGCTTAATGTGGGAAAGTAAATTTAACCTGGTGAGCTTGATATATAAATATTGGCCTTTTGGGGAGCACACAGAGCGTGTTTACTTGAGTGTAAAATCCAGTCTACATACTATGTCCAACAAATTTCTCGAGTCTGAGGTTCAGGGAAGGGTCTCTTTAGGGGATGGAGACCAGTGAGGACACGCCTGGGGGGAGAAAGAGGTTATGTGTTCCCCAGCCCTGCTCTCCTTTTGACAGAATTTTAATAACAGAACATCTTTCTCAGTATTTATATCTATATTTACATTTAAAAGACAATGGGAAAGAACATCTTGTCACCTGGAAATTTGAGGTGGGTCTGTTCTTGGTGGATTTATTCTCAAAGATGGTTGGAATGTCCCTGACGATGGCAGGGCAAATGAAAATCACATTTTGTGAGTTTTAATGCCATGTCTCAACATTGTCATCAGCCACCAACCGTATCATGTTCCAAACAGGCTTTGAGAGGTAAATGTGGGGACTGTCACCGGGGGGTGCTGTCGGAGGCTGTACATCCACCAGTCAATATAGAGAAATATTGTCAGCTGATCAGTCAAATGACTTGACTTTTAGTCAATGTTCTAGCATTCTCTAGATAAAGCTGAGATTCAGACTCAGAAATTTGCAAATGCAGCTATACATCTCCATGTAAAGCTTTAATAATAAGAGCCATGCTTACAGTTCGCAGCTGGATATGCCCCATTCATATAATTTAAAGTATCTTGGGATATTTGTCATTTTATTTTAAAGTATTTGAACTAAATTGCGAGGCTGTGTACCTGAATAATGCAACTCTCATTAGAAGTGGTGATTAAGTCAAGCTGTCATCAGTAGGCAAAGGTTTTGTCAAAGCCAAAGCAGAAGCCATCTTAGCTAGGACAACTTGAGTTAAACACAAATAATGTTCAGAAGCCCAGTTATCAAGGAATGCTATGAAATATCTTTTTTTTCTGAACATCTTTAAAACAGGCATGTATATCGTGTTAATTCAGTTCAACAAAATGCAGAGCACCTATAACATGGTAGCCTCTGGGTGCTGGGGATTGAAAGTTATGTCAACCATGGTCCCTGTCCTCAATAAGCTTATAATCTTCTAGTTTAGGAGATCAGGCTAATATAAAGGCAAAGAGATGGACTCAGGATATTAATTTTCAATTTGCCCAACTGCTTCAACTACATATACACATATGTACTGGATAAGGAAGGGATATACACAATTATGGTAGTGAACCTGCCTTTGAGAAGCTCAGAATCCAGAATCTGGATTGTGGGGAGATATGCACACAGAGAAATTATGGGACAGGATGGTCCAGGGGACTGAGAATACAGCTAAGGTGGTCCCTAAGCTGGTCAGTGAAGCCTTCAGAGAAAGGATGGGACTTAAAAGTGTATTGGATTCAGGAGGACAGAAGGCATTCCAGGAGGTCAGAGTTAGTGGGAAAATCTCAGCAAAGAAATTTGCAAATTTTCTAGAGATTGAAGTGGGACAGGAAAATCAAGGAGACAGATGCTATGGCTCAGTTAATGTGACAAAGGACTTGAATGATAAGGCCAAAAAACATGTATGGAGCCTTACAGTAAACTCAGTATCAGGGGACAGGGAATGGGCCAAGGATCAGTGTTGCCACAGCCTTTCAACAAATCTCTAATTCACACGGCCAGGCCATTCACGGTTATGATGGGTGACCTCATCCTCGCTCAGTGAGGATGTTAAACGGAAGACTGGTTACTCTGTGAAATGCACCCAGACACTAAATACTTTGCATGCCAGGAGGAAAGGCTTCAGTTACCTAGGGGATCTGATCATGCATTCACCATTCTGTGCTGGAAAATAAAATCTTGAAAAGAGAGTTTGTGCATGCAATTAACTCACTATACACTGACTTGTCACCTCAAGGAAATTAGTTCTTTCCATCAATTTTAAGTACATTAGAGCTTTCAAGCAGCAAAACACATCCTGCATTATCAAGGACATCATTAGTCATGTGTGTCAAGCCCTGAAATGTCAAAAATGATTCTAACATTCTCGTAAACTGTTCGAAGTCCTGGAAGTCACAGAGGTGTGACTTTGTTTACAGACAACAGTAAAGAACGGTGGGAAAAAAAAACAAAATAAAGAGGTGAGCAGGTAAATTACAACTATACATGTTTATTTCATTTAGGGCTTGAAGGTATTGCCCCTGGTAATAATATGACAGCATATGCACTAAGCTTTCGATATAATTCTGACAAATGGCTCCAGAATAAGACTTGGGAGTATCAGAATGTTTAGCTGTATGGATTAGAAAAGGCATACGATTCGGGAAAATCATTTGTCTTCAGAATATATGGTTCTTATAGTTGCTTCTGTACAGATAATGATACACAAAATACTGTGTTCAAATTACATTTAGAAGAGTAATTTCCATTCTAGGTTTCTTAGTTGAAAATCTCCTAACTGCGTTTAAAAGCCTGAGAAAGTATTCTCTGGCCCCAGTTGTTCACTCTTTTAAAATATCCTTCTATAAATAAGGCTAATAGCTTCATTTTCTTTACAATAATGGGATTAACTATTTATGGACATAACGACAGGTCAAAAACTAATCTCCATTAACTGCCAGATGAAAACAGTTCAGTAACTGCTTTTGGCTTTTTATTTTTAATGTGTTGGATGTAACACAACATTATTTGAGATAGTTATTGACCTTTGTCAGAATACTATCAGCACAAACCTACCCTGAAACTAACAGGCAGATGAGATGCAGCTTCTGCAAATTCAAGGGGCTGAAGGGCTAGGGGAGTGAACCGAGCCTTGACCGTGGGTCTTTCTGGTGGTGGCAGCCACTTATCGGAATACGATTTACAAAGCCAATACACACTCCAGTGGCTTTTGTGTTCCTTCTCTAATACTGTCAGTTCTTTCAAGGAGAAAAGTGTCCCACAGCATCTGTGTGACAGTTTACCAACATAGCCAGCTACTGCTTGACAACAGTGAAACATAAACTGTTTCCTACAACTAAGAATTTTTAAAAATCAGTTTTCTATTAAAATAATATTGGCAAAGATAAAATTATAGGAATTAGATTCTTTTAGTCAATCTTAACCACACCTAAAGTTTTTCTAAAAAAGCACTCTTGATTATTAATGAGTTGGGAGGAGCTTATGCTGTTTCCTTCATTTTACCTAGAAGACCCATCCACCTTGCAAAAAACCTGTGATCCGAACTGTGCGGTCAGCATTCTGAACTAGAGAAAAGAGTTTCTGGTCAACACCTTATTTTTGTCTGCCGTATAGATCCTCTCTCTGTGCATCCTTTCCTAACCCAGCATAGTCAGTAACTCAACCTACGATCAGCTCAGAAGGAATTAACTGGCTCTTCACCATCACCCTGCCCTTTCTTCCCTCCTTCTCTTAGAGTCCGCCCTACCCCATAATTTGCCACTAGGAGGAGTCATTTCATTTTACCAAAAAAGCCTATAAAACATTGGTACCTTTTTAATGGGTGCTGGTCTATTAAATCATTTTGACTTTGCTGGAGCTAAGAGAGGGTGAGTCTCCACATTACCCAATCAAATAAAATCGAATGCCAACACTAAGCTCATAACCTGCCCGAATTAAGATCATTTGTATACAACATGTGGCTTACTGGGGGCATCACTTGTACAGCAATTCTTTCCAGGACCTTAGTCCATTTCCTATTCCATCCTGACACCACTATTGGAACTTGGTGGTTCAATGAGTCAAAATGAATTCAGGACTCCTCTTCCAAACGATGCATTCATGAAATTAACAAGATTTTGGAAATACTAGTGTTAATTGCAAATCATCAAATCACATTACATACAGATTACTTAGCAAGTACAATAACTTTCTCAGTTAATTGGAAGCATAAAATAGAAGTGTTATTTTGCTTTTCATCATCAATCCTTCCCTATTAGAGAGATGATAAAAGTCAGAAAATCCTAATTTGTTAGATCTAGAGATCATCCCTGGATCATTCATTTCTAGCCACTTTTGAACACCTACACCCTGAGAAGACCCCTCTCATACCCCTAAAATGTACAAAGGACAATCTGAAAACCACTCAGTATAGTCCATCCACTTTGCTTAACAGGAAGGATGGACACATGGCTAGTTTAAGGTGTAGATTTCTCTCCTGGTTTTCTCTCTGTCTTTCTCTCTGTCTCTCTCTCTGTCTCTCCCCCCCTGCCCGTTTTCTTTTACCCCCTCCTCTTCCTCTGCTTCAAGATGAATTCCATTTGCCTAGGGCCATGTTTCATTTCCTCCTGGTGTACTGCCTTCTTGCCACATGGTTCCCTTATTGGTCTGCTTTTTGCACCTACTCTCAAGACCACATTCTCCCATTTGGAAATGAGTTTCAGTATACTTGGCCCCTTCAGTCTCCACCCTTATCCTCCCAGAAAAATATATAACTCTGGGCGGTCTTTCTGCTCTGACTTACTTTACTTATTAAATAATAAGAGCAGTTATTTCTCACCTTCACTTTTTCTAATAAGAAAAGACTGATTTCTTGAGACAATATCTCCAGAACAATAAGAAAACTTGTTTTGACAGTGTTTTTTGCTTATGTCCCTCTTCCCCTCTACCACTTTTCAATATTTCTCTCACAGCTATAAAAAACACAGTGACAGTACTTCAACTGATGCCATTTACATTTCTAAGTACTTCTAATCTCAATACGGTTGAGTGTTTTTATTTTTTACTTATTTTTGTTGAAGTATAGTTGATTTACAACATTATATTAGCTTCAATTCATTGTGATTCAGTATTTTTACAGATTATCCTCCATTAAAAGTGATTACAAGATTACGGCTATAATTCCCTGTGCTGTACAATATATCCTTGTAGCTTATCTACTTTATACATAGTAGTTTGTATCTCTTAATCCCAAGGCCCTAATTTGCCCCTCCTTCCATCCTTCTCCCCACTGGTCACCACTAGTGTGGTTGGCTGCTTTTAGAATCAATGGTTGTCCCATCTACCCAACTATCTAGCCAGCTCATGGGCTCACTCATCATCATTAATTCAGGAACTGCCCAAGGTTTCCTGCCTAAGATGTGATGAGATTTATCGGCATCTCCTTCAGTCCCTGGTACACAGCAGGTACTTAGTAAATACTGTTGACTGACTGAAAGTGAGGAAAGCAATCTGATTAAACTAAGTCATACTAATACATGAATTCATGTTAACTCTTGCGAAATTCGTATTTCCAAATTCAGCTGTATATCTGGTTCCAGTCTTTTCTAAATGCACAGAATTCTAAAAAGCTTTGTGTTTTCTCACAATTGCTTCCCTACCAGGGCTCCAGCAGCAGGTAAGACATGTACATAGATTCCGATGATCAATTTGTGAGAAGGGATTGTCAGATTTACCCGGGTCCATTTCTGTGGAACAACAACATTATGGAACTGCTCCCTCAAACATCCATCAAGCGTCTGTCATCAGACGTGTGACTGTTATTTCACTGAAGGATCCTAAAGAGAGCACCCAGTTTATATGTTGTTGCTTCAATAGTTTGAGAGACGCACCCAAATTCAGCTTTCGTTTCAGAGGGAAAGGGAAGGGAAGAAACCAACATTTATGAAAATGTCTCTTAGGGCCAGACACTGCTGCATATTCCATTTACATCCTAAAATTTACAATCAAACCTGTTTTTTGGTAATTCGTTAATTCACTCAATCATTCATTCACTGCACGTTTTATGGATTATTTGTTATACGTCAGGTACTGTGCTTAGCACTGGAGATGAAAGGGTGAACAAGACATGTAGGAGGAAATGTATAGGTTAGAATGGTCCATGTAAAGGCAGAGTCATTATCCCCACTTTCCAGATAAGGAAACAAGGCTCAAAGGGCTTAAACAACCTGTCTAAGTCACACATGTTTCAAGTCATCGTAAGTCTCGGAGCCAGAATTCAAACAACCCAGGCCTTCCTGGTTATAGAGCTCAACCCCTTTTTGCTACCAAACATATTCCCCTTCATTGAGTGACTTCTACTCAAAATATGGTCCTCAGACTAGCATCATCAGCGTGACTCTTAGGCCTCTCCCCCACCAGACCTACGGAAACAGAATCTGCAATTTGTTTTTCATTGAACTATAGTTGATTTACAATATTGTGTTAGTTTTAGGTGTATAGCAAAGTGATTCAGTTATACATATATATGTAGCTATATTCTTTTTTTATGTTCTTTTAAAAATTCTTTTCCACTATAGGTTATTACAGGATATTGAATACAATTCCTTCTTCTATATGGTAGGACCTTGTTGGTTATCTATTTTATATATTGTAGTGTGCATCTGTTAATCCCAAACTCCTAGTTTATCCCTCCCCCCTTCCCCTTTGGTAACCATAAGTTTGATTTTTATGTCTGTGAGTCTGTTTCTGTTTTTTAAATAAGTTCATTTGTACTATTTTTTAGATTCCACATATAAGTGGTAGAATCTGCATTTTTGACAATCCTCAAGTGATTTGTGTGTACATCATAATCTGCACAGATCTAGGTCAAGAAGCTCTTTGGTGAGGTAAGGGAAGGAAAACAAAGAATCACAGCATTTTGTTAAAACTATACCAAAAGGGCTATAATTCCACCAGCATTGTCTGCCCTTTGAGATAAAAGATGTAGGCTGAGCCTTCACCTTTATAACCTAACTTAAAAAGCTTATGCACTTACACTCGAAGAAAAGCACAAGACACAAAATCAAAGTTGCACTGAGACTCTCAGAACACACACCAACTCCTGGAAAACATTGATTTGAATATGCCAGTTTGCTAAGAGTCTTCAGGATAGCCAGACTTAGACCACTTCTGTCCTCATTCACTAAATCCTCTTAATTAGAATGACCTTTATTCCCTCTAAGTTGCCAAGCTAACCTATATTTCCTTCCAGACACAAGTTAACTACCACTTCCTCCGGCATTCACTCATCAAATTGTGGAAAGTCCCCTGCAACTGAGAAAGGTCACTTGCAGGAAGCAAGGGCTTTCAAAAGATGTCAGTCACTGCAAAACTTCTCTACAGGAACTTTTCCTACCCGCTGGCCAATAACCTCTCTCCATCTCACTCCTTTGGACCTGACCCACTGCTTCCTCTGTTAGTCCTGGGTTCTTGGCTTTAATTGTGACAGATGTCTTCTGAGTTCTGAGTGACTGAGACCTGGACCAGCTTGTGGTCTTTCCCCATCACTCTGGAAGATTCCAGTGCCTTTTTGTATTCACTTAAAACTTCATATCTAGAAACAGCTAACCAGCCAACCAATAACAAAACCCTTCTGAATGCTCTCTGAATCTTGGTCCTAAGACATGGCTTCCTCCAGTTCAGTGTCAGAGGTCATCAATAAACTCTAAATCATCAAATCTAATAACCGCTTTTGGCAGGTTACAGTATTTTAAGGCATTATTCTTCCTGAGAAACTCCTTCCTCATAACTCCCAGGGCTCTTTCTAGAATGTGAAGGAGTCACTCTGGGGGAAACCAGGAAACAGACTACAAAACTACATCATTGTAAGTTCAAAAGCTTCACTTCAAAATGCACAAACCATTGGCACAAATGAGCAGGAAAAGAGGAAGGAGAGGAGCTGTGTAAGCGGGAAGGCATGAGACTCAGAAACCAACATCCTCCCTAAAGTGCAGCGTCTGTGGCCAGAAGCTGGGGCTGTGAGGGGCCAGCATCCAGATGTCTCTTCAATGATGCCACGGAGGACACTTCAGGGCACACGATGCCTGCTGATGTCCCTCAACGATGACATCTATCTGGTCCTGTGACTTTGCTCCTGACCCCCTCGGACCACTCCACACAGACATCCTTAATGATAAGGATGCTTGTTAACCCCTGGAGGTTTGAGAGATCTTGAACACCAGGAGGAGGTGGTGGGAGCATGATAAGAAAATTCCCACATCTGACCAAGGTAGGACCAGATGGAACCAGTTCAAGATCTGCTCTTTCAACAAGGCCCATGTTGTAATTCACACCCAGTTTTATTTTCCCAGATTGGTTGTTCTTGAATATAACTGTATTGGCCATTAACCTTCCTTAAAACATTCTCTCTCCCTCATCAATCTTTATGAACCGAAAAATCACAGCTCTCCCACTAAGGGTCCCTTCTGAAGCACTGGCTGTTTCTGCTTCTCTCACATCCTACAAAACTACTCCCAAAGCTTCCATCTACAGCCTTCTGTTACCTGCCTGCCTCCTCCAAGTCCTTTTCTCCTAACAACTTGGTCAATAGAGCACTATTTCTCCAAATTCTTCAGTTCTTGGTCTTCCATTCCAATGTCTCTCTTCCTTTGTGTGTTTCTACTGTAGTTCTTGATTGATTTAAAGGTGACATTTGAACAATTTAGGCTGTAGATCAAAAGAAACAAGCAAGTTGATGGATAAACAAACATGAATGCTACACTGAAAATGCTTACACTTTGGGAACAGACCCCAATTGTGTACCAACCACATGTGAAATTCAAACAGACTGAGCCTTCAATGGTAAGATAGATTGGAAAATTGGAGTAATTCACTGGGTAATTTAGTAAAAGAAATAAATAAATTCCAGCAATGAGGGGAGCATTTTTTTTTTAATGAAAGGCATCAAGTTTGCCAGTCTACATTGATCAAATTGATGAGAAAATTGCTCAATTCTCTATTTCACATTTACTGGAAAACACAGTGGAAGACATTTAGATGACTGAGCAATTTCATAAAGTGACTAAAGTATATACATTATACTCAGGCCTTAATGCAATGTACATGTGTGCAAATGCCTTGCATGTACTACCATGGAGGGATGAATCTGTGTTTGCATAATGACCTCCGCCAACAGTAGCCCTGTAGGTAGTATTTTAAAAAATACTGAAAGATCAGTTGTACACATCTCTCTCAGCAGCTGAAAGCTGGGTTAGGCTCTCCTTGGGGACTTTCTGGGTACAGTAGACAGTACAGAATTTTCTAAAGGCAGCCTCATATCTCCCTCAGGCAATATTCCTAAATTTTCTCAAATCAGAACAGATATTTGGTGATCATGTAGATAGTAGTCACTCTAGGCTTTGCAGGCTACAGAGTCTCTGCTGCGACTACTCAATTCAGCTACTACAACATGAAAGCAGCCCCGGGCAAGACACAAGTGAATGGGCATGCCTGTGAGCCAGTAAAACACTATTTACAGAACCTGGTGAAAGGCCAGACTGGATCTGTTGGCCACAGTTTGCCCACCCTGGTTCAGATTCTGGGGTGTAAAACTGGGTCAGAAAAACAGTCAGTTAATCACTCATCATCCTACTCACCATATTAATCATTATGATCCTCATAATCATCATTCCCATTTTATAGACGAGGAAAGGCCAAAAGATACACTTACAAAGTTGTTTATAGTGTTTGGGATGGGACCCTAATGATCTGCTCTCAAGTCTAATTTTCTTTCCAGTTGAGCACAGTTTATTTTTTATATAACATAAAAATAAAACATTCTAAAATCAACTAGAAAAATAATAAAATAAAAAATAAAACATTCTAATAGTAGTTCAGTACCAGAGTAGAAGAAACGGCAAAAGAAAGAAGGTGGGGCAAAACTAAATTTAAAGGAGTAAAATTAAAGGAGTGCAAATTAACTGTGCACATCAATAATAGTGTTCACTGGAAAGAAAGAAACATGACTGCCAATAGGAATTCTCACCTGTCTACTGTGAACCACATTCATTTATCTCTTATCAGAGCTCCTTTTATTGGCTCTATCTCATCATTAACTTGGCTATTTTGAGTTTTACTTCATAATTAGAAGTGTCAGAGTAATAGACATAGAACATTAGTGACGAAAATGGTCAGTTTCTTTTGAGCACCTATTTCCCAAGTTCAGCAGTAGACTCCATGCATGAGTATACCTGAGCCCACAACAGGTAAAGATGATTCAGAACAGATCACAGAAGCAGGTAAAAATATTCAGAATAATTTTAGTGATGCTATTTTGTTGTCTGAGCACATATATTTCATTAAAGATAACAAATTCAAGAGAATATTTTTATTCAGTTGTCCTATATGTTTGTTTTCAATAAAATAATTTGTGTCTTCAGACAAGGCATATGTACTAAAACAGAAATATTTTTGCTTGCTCTAAAGCGTTCGACTCAAACTCCCTCAAATTTTTATTAGTCACTACTAATTATTCTAGTTGCATTTGGATTTAGCAAAATACTTGTTTTGAGATTGTTCTGTTCAGAGTGAATTGATTGGCAAAAGGCAAACACATTTCTTGAATTTTTAAGCCACACTAGATTTATCAAAATTCAAATACAGATAGTATTTTCAAAGAGCAAAGTTATTGCTTTTGTCTTTCCCTTCTCTTTGAGCCACTAGGCAGGTATTGTTGGTTCACCATGATGTATCTGCCCTACTCCCTGGGCACACAGAAGACTCTGCCTCCCAGTCCCCCTGCAGCCGGTCAAGGCTCTGTGACCAGTTCTGGCCAACAAAACAAGAGCAGAAGACATGTCACCACTGGGCTGAGGTGGTGACAGCCCCAGCACGGCCCTCCAGTCTTGTTGCCCAGGCTTGGCAAATGTGGAGCAGGTCTGTTGAGATGGCAGGGCCACAGACTAGAGCTGCTTGAATTACTGAGTTACCTGGTAGAAGGAAGCTTCCCTGGAGAGCCTCCTGGCCCCCGCACGCACCCCCCCAACAGGGCCAGCCTCAGGGGCATGCCTATGGAATCACACAGGACCCTACACTCTGTGCTAAACCAAGCACAGGGTGTCCTGCTGTTAATGTTCTGAAATTCTGAATAACTGTTCGAAAGAGGGTTCAATACTTTCATTTTGCACCAGGTCTCACAAATTGATACCCAGTCCCACCCAAAGAGCAGACTTCGCATGAGGGGTGTGTGTGTGTGTTTGTGTGTATGTGAGTGAGAGATAGAGAGAGCACTGAGATTTTGAAGCTGTTGGTTTTACATCATATCCCTCTCCTATGCTGACTAACACAATCGTGAAACGCTTCAAGCCTCAGTAAGTAAAACCCTAAGCCCCTCCTCCCTCGGAGACAGATGGTTTCACTCGATGCTCCTACAGTACTATTATCTGTTCCAGCACAACACTTACACAATTTACTGTGGTTATATCCTAGCCTGTCCATCTCCCTGTGGTGGGTACCATGGATTCATTTCCTTCATAGACATGCCAGCCTTTCTAGTCTAACTTCTTACATGGCAGAGACTGGAAAGCTTAAAACTACATTTCCCAGATGACTCTGCAGTTGTGATCTCTGCTGTGACTTAGGCTTTGCCAAGGAGATGTAACCTGCAGAGGTTTGGAATAAAGAAGAAGACCAATGCAAGACCACTGATGCTCCTGGGGAGATGGGCTCTTCCAAGCCTGGTGTAGGGGGATCCCTCCTGTGGCAGCGATGGCAGAGGGTCTTGCCTGACGTCACGAGCAAGGCTGTGGTTGGGTATCACCTGGCAGCTCTCACACTTGGCTGCATGGCATCTGAATGCAGTCCCCGGGGCTTTCCAAAGACTTTGTCAGCTACCTAACACCCTCAAATAAACGGGGTTGTTTTTTGGTTAGAGTAGACTCTGTTGTCTGAACAACAACATAAACTTATACTCCCTCCCCACCTGCCCCGCAAAGCATAAGGTCTTAGAGGACAAGAACTGAGTCCAATCTATTTTCAAAATCACCTCTCTCTCCCACCCAGGACCAGCTTAGTGCTTTGATATTTTAGGAAGAAGGGCAGACAAGTAGGCAGGCAGAAAGGAAGGAAGGAAGGATCAAAGGAAGAGAGACATTCTTTTCGAACATTTATAGAACAGGAATACAAATCTGTTAATAAATGATCCTCCTACTTTAAGTGGATTATAAATGTAATATATGGCTCTGACACCCAGGGCTTCAAACAGCCTTGCAGTAATAGAAAAACTGAGCATCTCAACAGCCACGGTGTATCTTTCCATGTGCTATGGTATAAAGGTAAAGTTGAGCATCTGTTCCATTTGGGTTTCTGTAAAGTATCTATTTGACTCACTCTGTTTCTCAGATAAGAAAATTCTTTAAAAAACAAAAATTAGGCAAATACAAAAAGAACCCTGTGCTTTTCCACGACTTGCAAGCCAGGTTTCCACAAGGCAAAGGTGCAGGGCATTGCCCACAGTAGCGTAGCTGCTGTCCTGGGCGGGGAGAGGAAATTTGTCAAAAGATTCCAAAGGAAGCCCCTCCCTTCACCCAGGTTCCTAAGACATTTGCTCATAGCCCTTAGGGTAGCTTCTTTGGTGGTAGCAACACCTTGGGCTGCCCCATATTTAAAAAAAAAATCTGAAGTCAACAAATTCAGCAAATAAGAATCATGCTACCCAGGCAAATACACTCTGCTTCTCCAGACTTTCTCCTCAGTGTGGAATCCAGCACTACTTTATACAGTATCAGCTGCTTATTTGTGATCGTACAGTCACCACAAAGTAGGTCAAGACACACTGGAGCTTTCCCGTTTCCCCAATAGTATATGCCAGGTGTGAAAGCTAAGACTTATCAGGGCTGGGGTATAGGAGAGGAGGGAGAAAACAAGCAGAGGGGAAGAAGAAATGCAATCTATTTCCCTCTAAGCCCCTTCATAAATCTTCACCTTCTTTCCAACAATATCCAGGAAAATCACAGCTTCACCCGAGACAGGGATGCTCATTACCCAAGTTCAAAACCTATGAAAAATTACAGTAGAAAAATCATTCATGACTGATTTATGGTGAAATATAAAGAAGTAGAAGTGTTAGACCAATCACCTACTTTGTAAATATCCTTCAATCTGAAACCTACTCTAGAGCTTGGCTCCAATCTGCTTCTATAATTAGAGTACCAAAACATGAGGCATTAATACCTCCAAGAGATCATTAATCATCCCAGCTCCCTCAGGATGGAGGCCCAGCCACGGGCTGGAGGGAGGGCTGAACAAATAAAATAGTCATTGATCTCTATTTGAAGACCAGAGCAAGACCGGTTATGCCATGTGTGTTTGTTGGCATCTCTCACACTGGAATTGCTACGTAGACCATCAATAACAATACCGTTTCACTCTAACAGACTGAAACAGAGAAACAATGCAATTTTCTGGTAATCAACCAATTAAGATCCATTTGAGGAGCTAACAATTGTTTAGTACTTAGTCCCTAATAGGTGATTAAACAGCAACTAACATCGTCGTCTCCTATTACCTCAGTACTGAGACAATTAATGTGTATGCAGTAAAACAGTCCACAGTCTCCTTCATGACTCCTTCATGAATCGACATCTTTTCTGAGAGCAGTAAAATCTCATTAATATGAACAGTGTAGAGGGCACACCTTCTAAACAATGGGGGAAAGTAGTCATTATAGACACATTTTGCTTAAATAAGTGAGGTGGCCTTCCTTTCATGGTCTGTTAGAAATACCCTAAGATTAGGAGCCAATAGACATGGAATCAACCCCAGCTCACCTGCTTTGGTTGGAAAGATAAAGCCCTAAGTACCCCATTTCCCTCTTCTGTCCATTGCAGATCACGATACCTGCCCATCTTCAGAGGATGGTTTGGAAGATGCTAAGATATAATACTTATAAAGTAGCTTTGCAAAGTTGGGATCATGAAGAAAAAGGTAAACTACCACTAAGACAAGAGAAATAAATTTGGAGTCCTCTAAATATATGTATTAATGAACAGATAAGAATAATTTACTAGCATATTACTAGTTTATCTATAAACGAAGACTTAGCTATCACTTGAAAATTATCTTCAAGCAGAGCAATCATTTCTAATTTTACACAGTTGACTGATTTATTATGTGTTCTCTCTCTATATGATTATACGTATTAATCCCTAGACCCAGATCACATGGGAACTAGCAGGGCTTCACTGTGCTAAAATAGCCCCTGGTCACCGCCATGCCTTAGCCAAGGGCCTCCTGCATCCCCTGTGGATAGATCCCAAATAGAGGGCACGGAGTCCCCTGCAAAAACACTAACTGGATGACTCCGAGAATTCTACCCCTGTTCTCCATGAGCCCTAAGCAGAACACAGTGAGTGAAAGCCTCTCTGACTCTTTCGTCATCTACCTTGTGACCAATAAGGACAGAACCAGGCATAGATACAGAGTCTGCCTCCTGTTCTGATATTCCAGGTACCCATGTGCTACTGAGCCTGCTGCTGACCTTGATTTAGGACGCAGGCAGCAGTGAGCTGTAGCTATAAGTGAGACCTTAGTTCCCTGACCAGGAATCGAACCCTGCTTGCCTAGATGAAAACCAGGAGTCCTAACTGTTAGACCACAAAGGCCAGCGGCTAGAGCCTAAATCCCCAGTTCTTGCCTGCCTTGAATAGAAAATTCTGACAAGGAGGTGGAAGGTAAAGAGAAAAGTAAAGCATTTATTGGAAAAGCAGAGTACATGGGGAAAGACGCATGGGCGAACTCAGCAAGAGAGTCGACAGAGTCACGGCTTTTGGGAAGTTTAAATCGTTTATAAGGGGGCAGTTTTCCAGGTCTTTTTCTTCCCCCTGGCCAATAGTATTGCTTTGCCCCCATGGGTAATTTTTCTTAGGACCCTCCCCTAGGTGCTCACACACCCCGCAGCCAAGATGGATTTCAGCGCAAGGGCCTCTGGGAGGTGGTTTGGCATGACTTATTATAGTCTGGCATCCCCTGCTTTTTGACCCCCGAGGAGGCTTTCTGCGCATGTGCAGTGTCTCCCGTCCCCCAAGGATGGGAAACATGTGACCTCTTGATCTTTACTCAAACAGGGTTTAGCGCCTCTCTGTTCCTGCCACTGTTATCTTAGAGTGTCCTCAGGAGACAAAGCCTGGCTACTTACCCTGTTTCTGTTGTTATTTCTATTTCGAAGTGTAAACAGGAGACTGATTGTAAATATCCTGGAGCCCACCTATCTCCTGCCTCAACCTGACGGACCTTTGGACCTTCGGACCTTCGAGAACTCCTTCCAATACTTTCCAGATGCCCTAACGCAGGGCTGTTCAATAAACTTCGTGCGAAGGAGGAAACATTCTTTAACCTGAACTCGGCAGCATAGCAGCCCTAGCCCTGGGCCTCAGGGGGACGTCCGTGCTGCTTTCACATCACTCTCGCTTCCCCACAAGGATGTTGCCTCTTTCTGCCCTGCTGACCTTCCCACCCTCTTCAATGAATGTTTCCTTATTTCTCTGCTCTAGCCAGCTGGATGGTTACTGTTCAAATTGAATTTTTCTCTGTGAGGAGACCAGTGCTGGGAACTCCCACTCTGCCGTCTTACAGACATCACCCTCTCAGATGCTGAGCATTTGGTGTGACTGAGGAGCTTAGCATTTTTAAATTTCATTAATTTAAACTCAAATAGCCATATGTGGTCAATGGCCACTGTACTAGCTAGCCACTGCAGCCTCTGAGTTCTTTTCTAGTCCAAACCCAGCTTTGCCATTCTCCTGGTGGGACCTTAAACGTTACTTAATCTGTAGGAGCCTCATCTACCAAATGGTGGTAATAGTATCAAACCATGTAAAGTCTTGGTGAGAATTAAAAATAATGTATTAACTACCTGGAGGAGGCACTCAGGCTATTATGATCCAAGATTCTCTCCCAACCTAAATCCTCCATCACCTTTGAGCATCACTTCCTCCAGGAATCCTTACCTGGTCTTAAAATTCAGCCTAAAGCCCCTTCCTAAGAGAGCCTTTACTTAATTGTCTGTATTTCCTCACTAGACCTCGGGATCCCAATTTACCATTATATTCCAAGCATCGGTGCCTAGAACACTGCAACCCAAATAAACTATTAAAAGGTCCTTCTACCAACTTCCAACAGATCCCAATACAGTAAGGCCCCTACATACGAACAAGTTCTATTCCGAGATCCCATTTGTAAGTCCAATTTGTTCATAAGTCCAACAAAGTTAGCCTAGGTACCCAACTAACACGATCAGCTAGATAGTACTGTACTGTAATAGGTTTATAGTACTTTTCACACAAATAATACATAAAAAACAAACACAAAAATAAAGAAAACATTTTTAATTTTACAATACGGTACCTGAAAAGTATAGTACAGTACCAGCTACATCACCACTGCTTTTACGCTTGCTTCCAGACATCCTGGGCTTGAAATAAAGATACTGTGCTACTGTACTCTCTACAGTACAGTAAAGTATACAAAAGGACAACCATTTGTAGAGGATGCACACACGTGACAATGTACGCCAGGCACGTGAACTAATTTATGTGATTGGACATGTGAACGCATGTTCGCATCTTTGAAAGTACGCAACTTGAAGGTTCGTATGTAGGGGACGTACTGTATACCACACACTGTAGGTGGTTCCTTCAGGGCTTGTAGTTGTTGGTTATCCAGGAACCATTGTCTATATTCTCATCACAGAAAGTAAATCTGGTTTCCTATGAGAGCCAAGTAACCTGCTAAAAGCAGATTCACAGTGGAAGTATCCCAAGTGAATCTTCCAGCCTCACGTGGACAGGAGGAGCTGAGTGAGTCTAAGTACTGTCCTGGGTACTCTTGCTCACCTCTCTGAAGGGCAGCAAGCCCTGAGATCACCAATGAATGACTGTGTTGGCAATGCATGCTGGGAGCCCTGTTAAGCCAGTAAAGTTAGCACTGCCCACACCTTCACAAGGGCCTCCCTGCCACCCTCTCCACTACCCCCCACCCCCGGTTCAGACAGAAAACACAAGATTAAGCTAAGCACACAATGGTCTATGTGCAGCTTATAACTCTATGGCTACACCCAAATGGTTTGATCAGGCTTCCGCTCTTTTGTTTTCCTTCAGAAAGATCATTGGACTTGGAAGAGAGCAGTAAATTAGCCCAGTGCTTAAAGAAAGGATGGCCATTCTAATGCCTCAGTATAGAACCAATCTCATTATTTCATGGAATAACAGAGGGCTTTTACTGTTACTTAATCTTTATGAGACTCCATTTCCACATCTCCCAAATGACAGTAATAGTACCCACCATGCAAGCTTGTGGTGTGTATCAAAAGTAATGCATTAAGTGTTGAATCTGTAGATTGCCTTGGATAGCATAGTCATTTTAATAATATTGATTCTTCCAATCCAAGAACACGGTATATCTTTCTATATGTTTGTGTCATCTTCGATTTCTTTCATCAGCATCTTATAGTTTTCAGAGTACGGGTCTTTTGTGTTCTTAGACAGTTTTACTCCTAGGTATTTTTCTTTTTGATGTGATGGTAAGTGGAATTGTTTCCTTAATTTCCCTTTCTGATCTTTCATTGTTAGTGTATAGAAATGCAATAGATTTCTATGTATTAATTTTGTATCCTGTAACTTTACCAAATTCATTGATGAGCTCTAGTAGACTTCTGGGAGCGTCTTTTAGGATTTTCTTTGTATAGTATCATGTCATCTATAAAAGATACTCAGGCTATTATAAGGCAGCATTCTATACCTACTTAATTCCTATGTCGCTTTGTCCATGAATCTTTACCTGGTCTCAACATTTGGGAAACGATCCTTCCTATGAGGACTCAAGACACCTGAATTTTCTCAATTTATGTATCTTTTTCCTCTCATTAGACCTTGAATACCCTGTTTACCACTGCATCTCAAGCATTAATGCTTAGAACACAATAGGAACCCACTCCATGTTTAAAGAATGAATGAATGAGTGAATTAACGAAGGAATGGATGCTTATTCCTTAGCCATCAATAGAATCATGTGGGCATGATTTGTTCTAGTTAGGGTTTATACCCTGCTCCCTTTCAGAACTGGAATTAGCTGGCAGGACAGGCCGAATAATGGCTCCCCAAAGCTGACCACCTCATAATCCCCAGAACCTATGATATGTTAGGTTACACCACACAGAAGAATCCATTAATTATGGATGGAATTAACATTGCTAATCAGATGACCTTAAAATAGGAAGATAATCCTGAATTGTCTGGATGGGTCCAATGTAATCGAAGGGGTCCTTAAAAGGGGAAGAGGAGGCAGAAGAGTTGGGTCAGAGAGAGATGAGCCACAGAAGGAGGTCACAGTGATGCAGTGTAAGGAGGACGGGACTCACTGATGCTGGCTTTAGAAAAGAAAGGAGGAGGCCACAAACCAGGGAGTGTGGGTGGCCTCCAGAGCCTGGACAAGGTAGGGGGCACCTTCTCTACCAGAGACCCCAGAAAGGAATACAGCCCCACTGACCTCATGATTTTAGCCCAGTGAGACTTATGTCAGACTTTTAACCTACAACATTGTAAGATAATAAATATGTGTTGTTTTAAGCCACAAAATTTGCAGTAATTTGTTATACAGCAATAGAAAACAATCCACCTGGGTAGTTGAAAAAATAGTAATGGCTGAGTCCCATCCCCAGAGATTCAGATTCAGTTAATCTGAGATGTCGTCAAGGCATTAGGATTTTTAAGAGTGCTGCAGGTGAATCAGATGTGAAGCAAAGCTTAAGAATCATTCAATTATCCAACAGTATTTGGATATCCTATCTCTCTGTCTCTCTGTCTGTCTGTCTCGCTCTCTCTCTCTCACAGACACACACAGACACACACAGACACACAGACACACACACACACACACACACACACCTGACCAGAAAAAAAAAAAACCAACATCAACCAATTTCCATGCTCAGCTTAAAAGAAATAGGAGGAGAAGCAAATTTAATATTCCTTAATTTTTAACAGAAATGTGTATGTTCCTGAGCAGTGTTTTGCTTGGCCATCACAACAGCCCAGGTAAATTGGTAATGAAGAGATCACAATTCAGTCCATCAAGGAAAGAGATATGAAGACAGGGCAGAGCCATTCAGTGAATTCTCCAACCTGGGAACCAGTAAGTCAGGAGCCCATCCTGAGACCACTTGGTGGCCAGGATCTCAAAAATCGAAGTGTCTTGGACCCTTGGAATTAGAAACCCACCTTGAGTGAGCATTCCTGCACACCACGCCCAGGAAAAACCAAACTAGGAAACAAGTGGTATGAGCATAAGTCACGAAAACCATTTTCACATTCTTGACTTTGAAATTGTCTCTCTTGCCATTGTTTCAATTTAGTAATGTATTCCTGACTCAGTTCATGAGTAGTCCATCAATGGAATTTCATCTTATCTCTGAGATCCGGTGTTAGCAAACCACAGCCCACAGGCCAAATCCAGCCCACAGGCCAAATCCAGCCCACACCTGTTTTTGTAAATAAACTTTTATTGAAATACCACCACGATTATTTGCTTATATATTATTTATGGCTACTTCCTTGCTACAACAGCTGAGTTGAGTTGAGTAGTTGTGACAGAGACCATATGGCCCACAGTGCTGAAGATGCTTTTATCATGTGGCCCTTTATGGAAAAAGTTTGCCAACTTCTACTCAGATCAAGTATGGGGGTCCTTCACTCTCCCCATTGCCAGCCACCATAGTTATTCTTCAGCCTGTTAATTTCATAAGGACAATTTAAAGAGCCTGGTAGAAGTGTCCAACAATAACAGTTCATGGATGTAGACAGAATACATAAGACTAATTTTTAAAATAATAATTTTGATTTAACCAATGATTTAGTTCAGAGAAACTCAGTATTCTTTGAACATTATCTCATTTTTTTCTGACGGTTTTTATTAGAAAAAAAGTTGGGAATAACCAATATATTAAAGACATCACTTTAATCATTTAAAATATTACCAGTTCCCTTGTGTTTTCTCCCACTGTCAGTGTTTTGAGAATTAATTGCTCATTTGTGTGTAACACTGTATAATGCAACCTAAAAAGACATGGTATTTGCCTTTTGGGAGCTTACATAATCTAAGACAGACAAGGATGGCAGAGAAACAGTGCTCCTCAAGTGATATGCTAAACAAATCCATAAAACAAACAAATAAGCCTTATATATTCACAAAAGGTGAGCCCAGATTTAAAGGGAAGCAAAGAAACAAATGTTCATGAAAGTGACCCAAGCCTTCTAACAAACTAATTATTTAATGGCAGTTTTCCTGGAGATGGAGGTGTAGATGGAGTGATTAAGGTGACCTGAGAAACAATTCTAGGCATATTTTTTTTATAATTAATTAATTAATTAATTAATTAATTTATGGCTGTGTTGGGTCTTCGTTGCTGCGCGCAGGCTTTCTTTAGCTGCGGTGAGAGGGGTCTGCTCTTCGTTGCAGTGTGTGGGCAACTCATTGCAGTGGCTTCTCTTGTTGCAGAGCATGGGCTCTAGGTGCGTAGGCTTCAGTAGTTGTGGCGCACAGGCTCAGTAGTTGTGGCTCACAGGCTCTAGAGTGCAGGCTCTGTAGTTGTGGCACACAGGCTTAGTTGCTCCAAGGCATGTGGGATCTTCCCGGACCAGGGCTCGGACCCGTGTCCCCTGCATTGGCAGGCAGATTCTCAACCACTGTGTCACCAGGGAAGTCCCTATGCATATGTCTTAATTACACTGAAAGGGGATAATTATCTGTTAAGCATGGGCACAGAAATTCACCCAGGAAGACTAAGGAAAGTTGAAAGCATTCTAACATCCAACTCTGGAAAGAAAGACCAGGCTCCACACATGGGATAGCAAACATGGTGCATGAGTGCCCTCCCAACCCCGTCTCTAACCTCACACGGTAGGCACCTCCAATTGCCCACAGCCTTCTTGCTGGCCAGGCGTAGACACGTCCTTAAAATTCTTTTCATCTCAGCACTCTAATCAAGCTTCATACTGACAAATGATCAGAAGCAGCCTTTACATTTAAAAAGGAAAGATATCACCTCTACTTTAAGTCTTTATTCATTGGACATTGAGAGATGAATAACTCGTTGCCCTGATCTCTGCCCACTAACCCCAAAAAAGGTTGACCAATGATAAATAATAACTATATAGTCCTTAGGTATCAGCTCAAAAGGCACAACATAGGAATTACAGGTCCCCAGAGGAAAAAGTGACTGCTAATCAGAGTGAAACCTGGCATCATGAGAGGAGAAAGGAAGTGGATGCCAGAGGGCAGGGCAGAGTCTGCCCCCCATCACTGGGCAGGCAGTGGGCACCATGGCTGCACCTGGCTCCTTCACATTCAGGCACCCAATCCTCGGCTACCAGAAGTGACCCTGCTGGTAGCACCCAACTGCATCCCACCTCAGCAGAAGCCCTTGGTAACTCAAGGCTATACCACCTCCCCTGGGAAGCCCCCACTCAATGACTAGTTGATACAGAAACAAAGCCTGGGGATTTTTCCCTGATTCCCAAGGATCATCCTGACTCCAGTCTCCCCTTGGGTTTTGTTGAGGCTTCAGTTGCAATTACCTTGCAATTCAATTCCCCCTTCTGCCCAATCCAGCCACCCTCACTTCCTTAAAGATGTTGTTCCAAAGACCACTGCCCTCCAAAATCTTTTGCATGTAAATCACCATCTCAGAGTCTGTTTCCAGGGAAACCAATTTAAGACAGAGCACCATCTGAACAGTGGATACTGTCAGGTACTTTTTATATCTTTTTTTTTTTTTTTTTTTTTTTTGCGGTACGCGGGCCTCTCACCGCTGCGGCCTCTCCCATTGCGGAGCGCAGGCTCCGGACGCGCAGGCTCAGCGGCCATGGCTCACGGGCCCAGCCGCTCCGCGGCATGAGGGATCCTCCCGGACCGGGGCACAAACCCACGTCCCCTGCATCGGCAGGCGGACTCTCAACCACTGCACCACCAGGGAAGCCCCTGTCAGGTACTTTTTTTAGGTCTCACAACCATTCAATGAGATTATTATTTCAATGACCATTTGAAAGATGGCCGAGGCTCAGGCAAGTTAAGACACAGGCTTAAGTTACGTGCTATAGCCAGGAGGTGAAGCCCGGCAGGTGCTACACTGTTGAGATCAAGGACTGATTGGCAGGGTGATCACAAGAAACCCAAACAGAGGACCAGGTGACACTGGAAAGACGAAGGTTGAAAAGGTCAGAGGAGGCACTAGGTCCAAGTCAAGAAAGGACAAGAAGTTTGAACCAACAGTGCAAATGAGTATAAACTCAAAGCAAGACTAACTCTGAGACAGGAAAGGTTGCTCCTTGAATATCAATTATGTTTCTTACCCATGGGTAATCCCAAGCCTACATTTGTACACAAAAAGCAAATAACAATAATAATAATAGTAGCTACCATTTATGGGAAGGCAACCTCCAGCCAGGCACTGTGCTACTGGTTTTATATAAAATACTCATATACATGTATATTACCTGTGTCACACAGACCACCCATACACATATACTGCCTGCATACACATATACCATGCATACAGATATACCACCCACAGACATATACTACCTGTTCATGTACACCACTTATACACATATACCAGGCACAGACATATATTACATCACTGCATGCAAGTATCATGGTACTATTTTGCAGATGAGTACAAGTGAAACTCAGAAAAGCTGAGTGACCTCTAACTGTGAAAGTCAGTACTAATGGAATATTACTCAGCCATGAAAAAGAATGAAATAATGTCATTTGAAGCAACATGGATGGACCTAGAGATGAAGAAAGTCAGAGGAAGACAAATATCGTATGATATCCCTTATATGCAGAACCTAAAATAATCATACAAATGAACCTATTTACAAAACAGAAAAAGTCACAGACATAGAAAACAAAGTTATGGTTACCAAGGGGAAATGGGTGGGGGAGGGATTTTTTTTTTTAAATCATTGTTAAAGTCCAGATCTGTCTCAGTGTCCAGCCCATCATGCTTCTCCTACTCCACAAAAAGTTAGTCCCAGTGGAATTCTATGAATCTAATATTTATAATAACAATAGCTAATGTATACTGAACACATCAAAAACTAGATATTTTCTGCCTCTTAAATCTTTACAACATCCCTAGGAGGTAAGTACTATTATTATTATTATCGTCATTTTACAAAAGACAAAAAAGAGACATGGAGAGATAGAAAAAAACTTGTCCGAAGTTGCACAGCTAGTAAGAGGTGGAGCAGAATTTAAACCCAGGCATCTGACTAAAGGAGCTGGGGTTTCAGACAGTCTCTTCAAACAAATTATGAATCAAAATTGTTCTCAGGGGCTTCCCTGGTGGTGCAGTGGTTGAGGGTCCACCTGCCGATGCAGGGGACACGGGTCCGTGCCCCGGTCTGGGAGGATCCCACATGCCGCGGAGCGGCTGGGCCCGTGAGCCACGGCCGCTGAGCCTGTGCGTCCGGAGCCTGTGCTCCGCAACGGGAGAGGCCACAACAGTGAGAGGCCCGCGTACCACAAAAAAAAAAAAATTGTTCTCAGATTTGTAACCTGAAATCTCAGAGATACAAGATGCTGCCGTCCACTGGGATGAAGAAACTGGAATCAGGTAAGAATCATGGAGTGAAGGTGAAATTACTACCTTTACCCAGTTTAATTTTGAGTAGATGATAAAAATATTCAGTTACATTTCATATTCAGATGGTATTTAATATTTTCAAAGGGTTTCTACTATATTACAGAATTTCTATCTTATATGATCATTTATATGATTTATACGGGGCTGGGTTAAGTTGACCATTTAGGGGTGGCCAGGAGATGGGGGTGTCATCTAAGAGTGATCAATAGCCAAACCCAGAGGAGCAGGAGCTGTGGGGGGGGGGGGGGGATGTCAGGACAGCAGACCAGACGGAGGAAAGGAGAAACCCTGCTCTGGCTGGGGAGGGGGGGGGGGTGGATGCTGACAGAAGATGCCTTGCCTACCTGAGGGACAGAACAGCCTGGAACATCCTAACGACTCTTCCATATATATCAAGAAGCAGTTCTCACTTTTTCCTTCAAATGCCTCCTTCCAAAACAAGTCTGGAATTGCCCCCCTCCCAAGCCTGATGTCACCTCTGGCAGCTTGGTCACCACAGAAGAATGTTTCAGCCCCCAGGACCTTCACCCAGGCTAACACAACACTATGCCCCTCCTGGGCGGTAGCAACTTCTCCTGGGCCTGATTCGGAGCTGTAGTTGAACTTGCCCTAAGCAGTCCTTGGAGCTGCTCTGGGAACCATTTTCTTCACCACAGAGATTCTGCATGGATGGCCCTTTGTCGGCCTCTAACACTTCAGCAGAAAGAAAGGAGGCAGCATCCTTATTAGAAGGCCCTTGCCATTTCTGCTCCCTCAACTCAGCAGTATAAGTTCATTCTCCTTCTTTCTCAGATATTCATTTCTCCTGGATTGCAAAATGCTGTCTCCTCCTCTTTTTGCCCTCCCCCTGGGTGGTGTCTCCCCTAAGAACTGGGGGCTCCAGCTCCTCCTCTGCACTGGGATTTATCTTCCCACCCTCACTTTATGGCTCTTTAGTGTCAGTCCTTCCCCTAGACTTATGGGCCCCAACTTAACCCATCCATTTTTCCCATACAAACAACAGGCATCTCAGCTTCACTCAAATCCTCCTGACTCTGCAAACCCGAGAACGACTCCTGTCATGTTTGCCATGAGACCTTGGTGCAAAGGAGTGCAGTGACTCACTGAACTGTCACCAGCATCGCAAAAGCCCAAGTGGCTTGGCTCCTATTCCATCATCCTCTAGACCAAGGCCTCCTTCCTCCTTCAGAGCAGGATGACAGCAAATATACTCTCATCTTTATTCAAGCCAATAGCATCGCTAAGAGCAAATAGCTTTACCTAGTTTAGCAGTGGCATTCGGTAAGATCTCTCTACTTGCACGGCATGAAACCATTATCAGGTAATGTTGGCAAACAAGCATCGGTGCCTTCTAAGCACAGGACACTGTGTCCCATTGCTTCTGAGTCACGCACGACGGACTCGCCAGTTTCTCAGGTCTGGTTTTGAAAATGAAGTCACCAAGTGGTTAGAGGCACCTCTGGCTCTGGTTGTCTCTGGCCTACGTGCCACAGGAAATCCAGGCATTTCCTGAAACTGAATGGGTAACAGCTGCCTGCTCGCTGGGTGGTCCACTTACCCAGTCCAGCTTCCTCAGATCTGTTCAGATGAAGACTGGATCGTGATGGGAGACAGGCTGGTCCCAAGGTCCCTGCTGATGGGATTAGTGGGGATCAACCCGGGGTCACTTTTCAGAACCACGATGTTGCAGAGGAAATTGCCAAATAATGAGCTTCCTATTGGATTGGAAAAGGGATGGGAAGCCACAAAATCTGGAAGCTGAGGGTCAGGGGACTCTTCAATGAGAAAGTTATTATAATACGACAAAATTCATTGTCTTTGAGGTGAGTGACCAAGACCTGGTTTGGCCACTGATTTGCTCTGAAAGTTTGGGCAAAGGAGCCATGAAGTGTACCTTCTGCCAAAAGAGAATGTCCTGGATGCCGAAAAAATGAGTGTTTTACCGTTCTGGTTGTAAATGTTACTGAATTGATAGAGAAAATAGACCCTGACCCTAAACCTAACCACCTCTCCTTCCATACTCCCAGTGCCCCCACCACTCACACACACTCCCCACCAAATGTCCAGAAAAGCCCCCAGACCCCCAGTAAGTCCCCTCTCTCCCCAGTAAGTCCCCACATCCAGAAAAGCCCCCAAGTCCCCAGCCAGAGTGTGGAGGAGAGAAAACAGCAGAATGGAAGACCAGGTCCCCAAAGGAATCAGGACAAAAGCAGCATCTGGGAAGCAAATCAAACAAGTCCAGAACCTCCTGCATCTTAAATCAACCTAGCATTTAAGTTAATATCAGCTAGGACACTGGGGCCTTGTTGAATTGAAATAAAAATCAATGTGTTTTGCAGAACATTTTCCAGAAAAGGATGAATCTGTAAGAACAATCACTCATGGGGAAGACAATGAGGGGAGCTGAAATGTCTTTGGGCTCTAATTTCAACCACCACAGAAAAAAACCAAACAAACATGGAATTCTTCTCATATTTAAAATTTAGGAGAAGCTGAAGAAACTAAACTTGCTTATCCTTTATAAAACACTGCTCCAGGGTAGGGCAGGATAGATAACCCCATATAAATCCTGGAAAGTAAACGGTGCTGAAAAAACAAAGGTCTCTTTCTATCAATATTGGCTTCAAAGCAAGAAGACGGCTGAGGCAGACAAAAGATTCTCCCCACAGAACCACTTGTCTTCCCGCCCCTCCCATTAAAAACCAAGCAAGGCTGTACAGTCATAGGGGCAGGTGTGCAGCTCGCCACCTGGCCCACCTGGTGGGCCCCTGACCCACCTTACCCCTTCTGACAAGGCTGGTGCTCAGCTTGTCAGCAACTGCCCCAGCGCACTAGACACCAGAACACTTAAAGCAAAACTAAACTTCTAAGCTAGTTGGAAAATGGTTGCAGTCCTGAATCCCTGTGCATGTCCCCCACCCTGACTGCCTTTGGTCTCTCTTTGGGAACTTTCTAGAACCTCCCCATGATTCAGCGTCTAAATGATAACAGCGGCCACTTCAGCTGCCACCAGGACCCTGTTTCAGGCTTACAGCCAGGATCTTTAGATTGAGTGATCCCCATGCCTTACCACTTGGTGAATATTAGCATCACTCCATCCTCTTTCCTCTTCTTGTGGTTCACGAGTAAGAGAATCATACAGAGTTACTTCTTCCCAGGCAAAACCACCACCTCACCATCCCCAGATCAGCCCAATGGAGCTATGGCTTTCAAAGTATCGTTCTAGGCAGTGCCTTGTTTTTCTTCCTGAGCAATACACAGCACCTCGAGAGCACAGGCAGCCTGGACTTGGCATCAGAGTAGCCTGGGTTTAAACAAAGCCCAGATCTTCCCCTAGTTTAGTGGCCGTCATGCAGCCATGTTCCCGAGCATCAGTTTTTCCACCTGCAACGCTAAAGACGACAAAGGACTCTTGCAGGATTTGGGGAGGATTAAAAATAATGTACATAAGGTGCCAAGCATAGTGCTGGGCATCTTCTAGGAGCTTGATTAAATGTTCTAATGTTATGAACACACTAGGAAGGGCAGTAGGTAGGACACGTGGAGTGAATACTCGTGTCTATCTCCGTACTCAAGATACATTCCTCTCATTTCCTGAATTTTTTGTCTACTGAATCCTTATTTTGTGCAATAACAATCAACATCCTGCTCTCAGAGCCCACTTGGATAGATGATACTCTATTGGAAAACTATGCCCAGTCCAAGGGGCCCTGGTGCAACCCTATCTCTTGCCTCCATGATGTGACAACCCAGGACCTCAAAGTCTGTGGACCATCCATAATCACCTCCTCACCTGTGAAAGGACTCAAATAATACCTGAGGCTGACAGTCAGTGGACTTTGGCCTTGGAGATCCTGATACTGGGACGCCATTGAATCAAGATCTTGCCCTACGAACTGACAGCCACAAAACACCAAAGTCCAGCAAGACACCCCAGCTGGCTGTGTTCTGCCTGAGAGGTAATCTTAATGGCTCTGCTGCCTGGGCCACTGAAATGCTGCCTTCAGTGCCAATGCTATGAAATTTCATCAAGAAACCAGGTATGATGCGGTGTTGACAATTCACCCTTGTCTAGACAAGCTCAAGGCCAGTCCAATTTATACTGGATTTTGAAATGTCATAAGTTTGGGAATCAGGATATATATATAATAGGTTGCAGTGATAGCAGCTACTGTCCACTAAGCATGTTTTAGGTACCATGCCCTGTGCTCATTATTTTCCATATTTCATTTACAATCACTCCAAAACATAGCCATTACCTCGGTTATACAGATGGGATGCTAAGTCCCAGAGAGGTAAAATAATTTGCCCTGAATCACGCAGCAAAGAAACAAAACCAGGATGCAAACCATGTCCGCTTTACCTTCAAAGCCCCTGCACATTTCAGTGTGTGATACCTCTTATTCACATTTAATTCTGACATTGGGTGGAAATCATCATCTCCATTTGGCAGGTGAGGAACCAGAAATACAGAAAGGTACACACTTGTAAGTGGTGAAGACAGTATAAAAACTCAGGCACACTGTCTCCCTCCATCTAAAATGCACACAAGTGTGCAGACACTAAAAGTAGAAGACTCAGCATTTATTTCATTACAAAACAATTGGGGGCAGCCTTGGGTGATGGGCAAGGGAGAAAATATGAGTGAATAGGATTCAGGATCCAGACAATGTGAGCCAGGGGACCTGCAAGAGGCCTATCAACTCCATCTTCCCTGGAGACCATCTGCAGGGAAATGGTAACCTATGGGTTTCCCCCCAATCAAGTTTGTCCTCAGTCTTTGCTATTTTTTTTAATGGGTCTCACATTCCCAGCTCAACAGTCTGGTGGAAGAAGGATATTTGTCACCTCCTGGCTGGGCTAATGGACTTCAGATCATCTCCTATTCTCCAGCCTTCAGGGGCCTGAACACAGATCTCTCAATTTATTTTAATCACGCAAATTGCTTTCTTCCCTTTATTTCTGACCTGATCAGTTCAAGGAGTTTTCCGTGATCAGTGCAAAAGGCAACACGTCCCATCTGATAGGAACAGTCAACGTCTGGCAAAAGGTTAACATGTGACTCAAATGGTCAAGATGAAATTGAGACTGAAATTAGCAAACGCTGCCTGCTGCAGGTGCCCTCCAGGAAGCTCACTGGATCTTGAATTCAATGCCTTTATTTCAAGCAAGCAACACAACTGCCACTGTTCGAGAATATTAAAAGAGTAAATAATAACACCTTTACACACTTGGCAGGCTCTCCCACCAAGTGGCTTCAACATCACTGCCATGAAACCATCCCACACAGAGTGAAAGGAAATAAAATCACTGCTTTCACCAGCAAAATAAATCAGCGGGCATTCCTCCCAGGGGGGTCTCAGGGGGAAGTTTCCTCGTGGAGAAGCTAGTATCGTGTAAAACTTAAATTAAAAAAAAGAAAAAAGAACAAGACAAAACTCTCTTCAGGATCAAAGATTTCACAGACTAAGAGAAGGTCCTGGAGCAGCTTTCCTAGTTAAGCTGGCTGAGGAGGCCTCTGCTGCCTTGGCTGTGATGGGAGATGCATCCCCACACCTCCCAACCCACACAGGACTCAGTCCCCCGGGGCCAGGGCCAAATGACCTTGGCATGCCAGCCTTAACGCAGGAGGGTAAGTGTACATAATAAAACTCAGAGCTTCTGAGCCCCTCTTAAGAGTGGTTGCTTTAACTAAATGGGGCCCTTAGACCCAGACTTCTAAAAAAAAAAATTATCATCAGAGATGATCAAGGTCATTTGCCTCTGTTCTACAGATAGGAAAACAGGAAGGCACACATGGGAAAGGACTTGCTTAGGGGGCTCTTGGAAAGTTTTTTTTTTTTTTTTTTGGCTGAACCACACAGCTAGCGGGATCTTAGTTCCCCGAGCAGGGATTGAACCTGGGGCCCCTGCAGTGGAAGTGTGGAGTCCTAACCACTGGACCGCCAGGGAATTCCTTCTTGGAAAGTTTTAAAAAATATTTTAATAAATATAAGGGAGCCTAGAGTGAACCAGAGTGCTCATAAAAAAAAATTAGATTTTCCCCCATCTTCTTAATGAAAGAAGCACATCTCAATTAAGTAGACCTTTAACAGGCCTTTATAAATATTAAAATCAACTTTTGCCTAATTAGGTAGTTGATGTTTTCAAAATTTACACCCCAGTACCAACTTTCACCAATATTCATCTCAAAAAGTGTTAGCCTCATTCAGTCTCTACATTCTCCCAGGCATCTACCCCCAGAGGGGCCTGAGATATACGTGACGTCTGTCTTTCATTTTCCTTCCACAGAACCGCACAGGCCGGGGCCTTCCTGACTGTCCTCTGCAGCTGCCCAACCGCCTCCAAGCCAAGCACAGCCTCTCCATCCCCCTCTGTCCATCCCTTTCTGTCTTCCTCAGCACAGAAAGGGTACCACCATCATCACAGCTGTTCAAGCCAAGGGACAGTAATAGCAACTCCACTCCCCAGCTTCCTAATAAGATACTTCCAGTTACCTATGATCCAGAAGAAAAGATCAAAAACCTATTAGCACTGGATGCAGTGTAAGTGTATATATGCTTTGAATGAAGATCTAAGTAAGGAGCTTGTATTTGGTCCTATAATTGTATACCTGTCCTAGCTGCTCAGGACACTATGCCTGTTTACATCATATTTATAGGTGTGCTCTACAGGGCATGCTAAAGGGAAAACAACTTCTAGAAAAGAAGCCTAGTGGTAGTAGTAGTAGTAGTAATAATAAATTTAATAATCATAATCAGTCATATCAAGTCATATTTACTGAGCCCTTACTAGTTGCCAGAGAACATCCTAATTGCTTTATATATTTTAATTCACTCAGTCTTCACAGTGATCTTATGAAGTGAGTACTGCTATTACCTTGCTAATTATACAGATGAGTAAACTGAGGCACAGAGAGGTTAAGCAGTAAATTGCCAGAGTGAAACAGTTAGTTAATTAGCAGAGAAAGGGTGTAAACCCCAAAACTCTTAATTTGAAATGTGTGCTCATAACCACTATCCCATGCTGCCTCCCAATGAGCCATTACTGAGTAGTACTTTAAATATGAATGGATTAGTCATGTATATATTAAAAATAATGTTAAGTCCCTCAGTTACATCCCTTGACTTCTGGAAATGTTTAAAAAGACAGAAAAAAAAGAATAAAAGGATATTTTTAAAAGTGAAGAAATCAATGGCAGGAACAAAAAGAAACTTGAACCAGCACTTTTGTACACATAAAATCATGAACTAGAAGAATCATGACTTAGAAGAAATACTTTCTGTTGCTCTTCAAAATGGAAAAGATATCACCACCACAATATTGTTTTAAAAAAACATTTTGACCTCATATAATTAATGGCAAAATTCATTTAAACGTTAAAATAGTTGATGCCATTATGTACCATGTGTCCTTGATGTGTACAGTGTGCAAGGGAGGATTGCTGCGTGGATGACTCAGGAGAGCGCCACCCAGGGGCACTTGAGACAGGCGTTCCCTTTACCACATTCTTGGAGACACACTGGAGATGAGCAGACTCATGACAGAGACGCCTGTTTTTGCCTGAGTTTCTGGAAAGCAGAGCCTGGGTTAAAGGGAAATGGGAGTGAGTGACCTGGGGAGTGTGGTAGAAAGGAGGGCCAACACAGCAGCCACCAAGTGTCACCAGTCTATGCCACTCAGACTGTGCCCAGGGGACAGAGAGCAAAGAATGCATCTTCAGGCTTTGGTCTCCCTCTGCTCAAAGATTTGTCCTGCATGGCAGGAAACGCTCACATTCCCAGGCTGAATGTGCACAGGCAAGACTGTGGTCCTCGGGGCATCTCATGCCTCTGTGTCAACAGGAGGGTCTCAGGACAGGCCAGAGGACAGGCACAGTCAGGGGGCACCTGGATGGAGCCTAGGAGAGTCCACACTGGGCAAGTCACAGCAGCAGCAGCTGAAGGAAATGCTGAAGCCCAGAGGGCCTGATGCACACAAGGCGTTCTGAGGAAGGGCTGGCAGGGCATACTTGTCCCTGGCTGAATCACGGGGCCCAAAGAGGGCTGAGGAGCAGGTCCACTGCAGCCTGAAGAAGCGTAAGCACCAGGAGGCTTGGAGGGGGGTCTCGTGCGCATCTTTATTACCTACTTGAATGAAGACACAGAAAGCGAGTTCATAACCATTCAGATGTTACAAGACTGGGAAAGATAACTAGCAGACTGAATGAGTGAAGCAGAGCTCTAAAGATTTTGACAGGCTGGAACGATGGGTGACAACTAGTCAGATGAAATTTAATAAGGAAAAAAGATTGCTTGGGTGGGTTCCCTGGCTAGATGAATCACCAGGAGGAATGAACATCTGCAGTAAAAAAGATCATGAAAAGAGAATGTTTTATCTTTAATTCTTTCTGCTGAAGGGCTGGGTAGGGACACCAGAGAGAACGCAGCACAGCATCATCGACCAAATGTCCACGAGCCAGGCCTTTCCCCCTCCAGATGTCAATTCCCTGGTCTCTTAACTCCATCCAGGAAGAAAACAAGAATGGCTTGTTGGATTTGATTCCCAAGTTTTTGTTTTGAAAATGCTCAAACATAGAAAAGTTAAAAGAATACTACAATGAACCCCCATAGGCTTATCACCCAGATTTTAATTATTAACCCTTTGCCATGTTTTGTGTATGTGTTTGTGTGTGTTTACCCCAAGCATTTGAAAGTAACTCAAAACCCTTCAGCATACATCGCACGACCACATGCCATTATCACACTGACAACTAGCAACAATTCTCTAATAATATCCAATGTCCAGTCCAGATTCAAATTTCCCCAGCCAGCTCATAACATCTTTTATAACTTTCCTTTTCCACACTGAACCTGAACAAGGTTCTCATGTTATATGTGGTCATCATATCTCTAATAATCTAGAAGAATCTCCCCATGTTTTTGGTTTTAGATTCATCTGGTTGTTTACTCTTGGTGTCATGTAACTGATTCCTGTATTCTCAGTATCTCCTATAAACTGGAAGGTACCTCTACGTCTTGATTAATTTCACCTTGTGCATTTCTGACAAGAAGGCCCCACCGAGCATGGTTTCCCAAAGCCTTGCATCATTTTAGGAGGCACATTGCATCCATCTGTCTCACTTTTAGTGATAAATCTGATTACACAGATAAGTAGTGATCACAAGATCTCTCCCTTATGAATACTATATGTTTCCTTTTTCAGTTAGCAAGTAATCTGTTGTATCATGTTTTCACACCATGTGAGTATACTTTTTTTCCCAGCAACACTTTTCATAAAGGTTTTAATATCCATTGACAATACTTGTCTGGGTCAGTTATTTCACAGGGACTGTCAAAATGGAGATTTTCTAATTCTGTCATTACTTTTTTTTTTAATTTATTTTTTGCTGCATTGGGTCTTCATTGCTGTGCACAGGCTTTCTCTAGTTGCAGCAAGCGGGGGCTACTCTTCATTGTGGTGCGTGGGCTTCTCATTGCAGTGTCTTCTCTTGTTGTGGAGCACAGGCTCTAGGCACATGGGCTCAGTAGTTGTGGCTCACGGGCTATAGAGCACAGGCTCAGTAGTTGTGGTGCACGGGCTTAGTTGCTCTGAGGCATGTGGGGGTCTTCCCAGACCAGGGCTCTAACTCATGTCCCCTGCATTGGCAGACGGATTCTTAACCACTGCATCACCAGGGAAGCCCTGTCATTACTTTTTTATTTATTAGCTGCCATTCTTCAAGAAAGAATTCATCCTTCATCAGCTGTAGATAAACTACAATTCTTCCTAAAAATTCATACTGGATGTGTATATCTTCCTTGTATTTGAGAATTCCAACCAAACAGTGCATGGTTTATAAGCAGGGATTGGTAGACTTTTCTACAGAGCCTGACAGCAAATATTTTAGGCTTTACAGGCCATATGATCTTTGTTGCAAATATTCAACTCTTCCATTGCATGAAAGTAGCCATGGACAACCCATAAGTAAATGGATGTGGTTGTCATCTGATAAAACTTTGTTTACAAAAACAAGTGGAGGGCCTGATTCGCCCTCAGGCCATAAATCGCCTACCCTGATCTATAATAATATCATTTACTTTTGGTGCCTTTCATTTGCCCTACTGAGTGGCTTTCAAAGTCCTTTTACATCCATGATGCAGTCTGTTCTTCACAACAGCCCTGGTCCCTGGGTGGAGCACACACATGATTGCTGCAGGCAGATGACAGGAGGCTCGGGAAGGTTCCAGTGGGGCTGGAATCTAGTGTCCCAACTCCGTGCCTGATGCTCTCATTCCCATTGTCTCTCTTTATGTGGATGGATATAGACCCCAAACCCACCAACATGAGCAACCAGTGCAACGCCCCAAAGACTTCTGAAAAATGAAAGGTCAAACACTCTAACCGCGAAAGTATGCCTTCCCCGGGGGTTCAGCTACTGATTTGCCAGAATGAAAAATAAACCATCATGGCATAAATATACTCTGAAGACTAACGGCTATATTTTCATTTCCACGCAAAGAAAACAAAAATTTAAATGTTCTGAAATGCATAACCCATATATAAAATAATGTCTGGGCTTGGTTTGTTAACAGAATATAAAAGTAAGTAGAAGCGCAAACCCTTCACATTGCTGTTTAACTTTGCAGCTAGATCTATCAAAATGTCAGAAGCCACAGTTTTCTTCCCTAACTTATTAACAGGTGGTAAAAAATACATATATACACGTGTATATATATGTATACACGTGTATATATGTATATACATTTTTATATATAGGCATGTTGAACATTATAAAGTGCTACTCCATAGTCAGTTAATAGTGTTGGTGTCACTGCTGTTGTTAAACACAGAAATGATCCTTAAATGATTACACAAAATGCTTATTTTGCCTAACCAAGTAAGCTTGCATCCATGCCAGGAAAAGAAGACTATTTAAATACATAGGAATAAGTTCAAAATCTGGCCTTTTTATTATTGATTCTCACCGGCATACAGTCTTAGTGAAAACAGAACATTTAAGGGATCACATTCTTTTTTCTTTAATGCAAAATTTGTTTTAAACTCCATGAAAAAAGACCAGATGCTTAGAAAGTTGGAAACATCTTATCCATCATTTTCTAGTCCCACATCCATAAAATGTTGACAAAGTTTCAGAGATACAGCTGTCTTTTCACCATGAAAGACAAACAGGTCAGGGAAGAGGAAGGAAGCTAACTTTTAAGAGGCAACTAGTATGACCGGACAGGTACACGAGGCCTAACCCTAATGTTTACAGGGGCAAGAATACAAACGAAAGCCCAAGTACCCTACCTTTAATGTTTTAAAGTTATATATAAAGCTAAGAAATAGTTACAATTCAGCAGTGCCTGGCTGACACAGCACAGCCCACAAACCCTCATGGCATTCAGATCAGGCATCTTTTGTTGGAGACGTGAGAAAGAGTGTCCCTGGGGCCCGAGCAGTGTTAGGGAGTCAGGACAGTGGGTGCTTAGCTGCCCTGCTGAGTGCTGAATGTTGAGAGGGAGGAAAGATGGATAAGGTGAAGAAATACAAATTAAATAGGAGATTGACATTTTAAGTGGATAACACTGAGACTTGTAAAAACTTTAAGTGGGATTGTTTCACTAGAAATAAGAAAGTGGGTTTTGAGAGAGCAAATTGGTAGCAGTTATTAAACAAAATAAAACCATTTCAGGATGAGACAACAGGAAACCAGGAAATTCTTAAACATATTCCTCAAGTCACAATTGGTGAAAAGGTGACAAAACTACATCACTGCACTACAGAGAAGTCTGGTGTGTTCCTAGCAGGGTCCCCTTACAGCCAGTCCAGGGAAGGCCTGCCCTGTTTGCTACCTCTTAGCTGCTTAGATTACAACAGAGATCGGATGCTGCTGGTCTTGATTGGAAAAGGCATTTAAAGTCTGCAGAAAGTCTGGTGTACCATTCGCAAATTGTTCATTTGCAGCTGGGATCTCTTTCCCCAAAACTGCAGAGAACAGACAATCGAAGTCTGCACTTTTTTCTTTGTACCTTCTTCTTGCTTCTCATCTTCGTGGTTTCCCATTAAAAGTGATCGCCTTTGGGGCTTCCCTGGTGGCACAGTGGTTGAGAATCCGCCTGCGGATGCAGGGGACACGGGTTCGTGCCCCGGTCCGGGAAGATCCCACATGCCGCGGAGCGGCTGGGCCCGTGAGCCATGGCCGCTGAGCCTGCGCGTCCGGAGCCTGTGCTCCGCAAAGGGAGAGGCCACAGCAGTGAGAGGCCCGTGTACCACCCAAAAAAAAAAAAAAAAAAAAAAAAAGTGATCGCCTTTGGAAGGGAGATCAGAAATCGCTGCAGAAGGGGTCTGTTCTTCCAAATGACATTGTTAAGATGATGCGGGTGTTTTTTTCCTAAAGCTGTTTCTCTTCTGATCTCTTCACTTTGCAGCTAAAATCTTTCAGTCTCCTTGGGATGAAAGAAGAACTGTACAATATTGATTTTTTTCCTTCCCCCTGTAAATTCATGACAAACGGTGAACAAAAGCTTATCTGGAAGTGTAGACGTCCAATTAAAATTTTACTCTCAAGTGAAAATTTCTCTAAAAAAAAGGGGGGGGGCCTCCACTCTGCGCAGTCCTCCTGCGTCTCCATTCCCCCTGGGGACATGTCCCAGGGCAGGTCAAGAAACTAATCTTGGAATTAACTTGAAGAGTGTGCACGTGTGTGTCAAAAGTGAGACGCATCTGTCAACATGCTTTCTTCCTGGGGGTCAAAAGAGAAGTAAGACACGGCACCTGCAGGGAGGATGGGGGGGTTATGTGGATTTGGTGATGATTGGGATCCGGGCCCTTGGGATCTGGCCATGGAGGGCCAGGAGCGGGGGCCTGCTATCCAGGCTGAGTGAGCACATAAGCATGGAGACAGGAACCAGAGGGCAGCAGGCTTGGCAAGGTGGGAGCGCTGTATGTATGACGAGAAGTCAGAAAAAAATCTGGAGAACAAATTGGAGCCACCCTCAAATAGGCCCATTTCATAAAGGCTTAGTATTTAAATTAGTTCTTTGCTCACTTTTTGTTTCTTGCCTCTGATTCTCTCTCTCCGTCTCATAGCACCCCCTCCTACAACTGTGTCAGATAAGCTTTCTCCACTCCCTCTTTACGCCTCTTCTCCAGCCACCACTTGAAACTACTGCTGGAAAGGTAAAACAAAAAAAACCACAAAACAATAAAAACACTGCCGATTAAGGAAATTGGTGATGAAATATTGAAACGATGATTGATGCTGCACCCCAAAACAGAAAGATAACCGCCTAGATACATGTATATATACAGGCATTCATGCATACACCTGCGTGCACATGGCACACATATACACACATTCACATGCTCTCACACATGTGCGTGCACACACTTGCACACACCTACATGTGAACGCATGCATACACATGAATAGACATGTGTATTTGTACACACAGAGAACAAAAATAAATGAAAAGAGAAAGTGATTCTCCCCTTTAAAAACAACGCTGGTCCTGAAAGTGCCTGCCCATCTTTTCACCTCCCAGGGTTCACTATGTCACCCTAGTGAACTGTCCCACTGAAGAATAATAGCAACACTCCAGTGATCATCCATCCTTGACTTGGGTATCATTTCTTTGCAGTGCCACAGAATAGCTTTGAGTGACAGATCTAGAGGCATAACCTCTAATGACAAATCCTAACTTCCTAACCTGGGTTCAGCCTCAGGAGGTCCAAAGCGTTCTCAGGTTCCACGCTTCCCACCTTCCCCACACGCCATGCTAAGGGACAAAGGAAGACATCTGAAACCCCACAGAATTATCTCGGAGAGGATCCTGGTATTTTGAGCCAAATACATGTTTCTCAAAACCTTGGCTTTATTGTGGATAAAGACCTACAATCCAAAGTTCTCAGCTCTCCATGTCACAGACGTGGTTTCATTAACTCCAGAATCAGAATGCCTGAGCAAGGGGTTTTAAGAGAGACACATGTCTTGAACTTATCTGACCAAGCAAAGTGGGTGGGGGTACTGATTGCACCAGGCAGTTGGGGTCCTTAGCAAACGTTTCAAAACCAGATCTTGAATATGTTCACTGACAGATAAACTAGTTCTCATAGTTGTAGACAGATGCTACATGGCAGGTACTCTTTTTCCTGCTCTCCTGAGCTTTTCCAACAACTCCCATGCACTTCAAAACCTCCTTCATCCATCCATCTGTCCATCCATCCATCCGCTCATTGAACAAATGTTTACCGAGAGCCTACCCTGTGGCAGGCGCTGCTATGTATCAGGGACTCAGCATAGACCAAAACAGATATAGCCCTTTCCTTCATGGACTTTACACTCCAAGAGGAAATAACAGTTAACTCAAAAAGAAAAACACAAATGAATATCATAAAATATTGTGCTAAAGACTGTAAAGGAAAAAAATGGCTCTGCAAGAGAATAAGCAAGAGCACAGCCTTTGTGTGGTTAGCTATGGCTTCTCTACAGGAGTGACAACACTGCTGAGAAGGAAAGGATGTGCAGATACTAATCGGTGGGAAAAAGGAGAGAGGAAGGATTCCCAGGGCAGGCGAGCAGAGACTATGTGAAGAACTGGAGGCAGGAGAGAGCAGGGGGTGTGGTCAGGTCCTGAGGGAGGCAGGTGAGACAGTAGAACGGTGGAGTGAGGTGCGGATTGGGTGGGGCAAGGTCAGAAAGCCAGGCCACTCAGACCCCGTGGGCTCGTGGGCCAGAATACACAGGGCCCCCCAGGCCAGGCAAGGACTTCGGGAAATGTTACGAGAGGAGTGATGCCATCTGACTTAGTTTTTAAGAGGCTGCTCCAGCTTCTGCCTGGACAATGAGCCTGAGGCCTGAGACAGGAGGTAAAGAGACTATTAAGGGCTCAGATTCCCAGCGTGAGGTCTGAGGACTAGTGTCATCAGCTTCCCCTGGGAACTTAGAGAAAGTAGGTTCAGACTAACTGAATCAGGATCCCTGTGATGGGGCTCAGTGTTTTAACAAGCTCTCCATCAAAGCCTGTAACCACTAGTCTAGGAGGTTACCACGTAGTCCTGGGCAAGCAACTATGATGACATAACAGGCTGGTGATGGTAGAGATGAAAACCATTAATCCACCAACAATTCTTAGGTATTAAGAGGTGTTCTTTACCAATATGGCAGAGATGAGTAAACAGACCACCTGTGCACCTGAAATCAGCAAAACACACCAATCAGCCCCCCCCATTCAATAGTAAGCACAGATTTCACAGATATAGTTTCTTCTTTAATTGCTAGTTTTAGAAGGGGAACTGAACTGCTTAAGAGAGAACAACTTTGTGAGATGAGGTCCTCAGACATGTGCATGCAGAATATTAGAATGTGGAGAGGGCACTAGTGGCCACCTAGTGTGACTTTTACCGACGATGCCCAGGGGTCCAAGGTGTGCCTGAGGTCTCATCAACCACAGCAGACCTGACACTAGGGCCGTCCACCTCTCCCACATCTTTTCTCTCCCAACACCCCTTCCAAAGACTCATGGCACTGGCTGGTGTTCATTTATATAAAAAACGTTTATGTAAACTTCATTTAATGACTATGAAATAGCACACGGTGGAGTATTCCAGCTAAGTGAGAGGCAGTCTGTTCAAATAGCTCCTGAACGTTCCAGCTAAGACTCCACTCCATGTCCTTAGCCACCATCCTCCTCTCGGTGCAGATGTGCTTTCAGGCTGCAAACACACTCATTAGAGGGATTAGAGACACTTCCAAGTGCAGGAGAGGGACAGAGCAATCAGGAGAGGCCTCTTCCTTGGCAACATCGATTAGGTGCTCCAAACTGCCCAGTGAAGCAACGTCTCTCTCCAGATAGAATGGAGATGGGGGAAAAAATCCATGGCAAACATCAAGAAAGAAGCAGCGGCTCCAATAATATCTTCATCCAAAAACAACCCCCAAACCTTAACATCAGTCAGTGTTCTTTTTTAAAATTATTTTCTCAAAATAAAGAACAGCTGAATGGAGTGGGAGTTTTGATGGGGACAAATGATTTCTATAATTTGTTCTGGTCATTTTCTTCATTTGTTCTTAACAGATCAAAAGCTGCCTTCACGTACTCCCCCACAATTTAGCAATCTGGAAGAGAATGAGTTTCTGCAGAAAAGTTGTGACTCATTTGGGGGTTTGGGTTGGGGCATCCACACAGATTTCAATTTGGGGAAAACTTCCTGTTCAGTATTGATGTCAGCACCTCAGCTACGTTTAAATATCAAATATTTACTCAGGGGAAAATATAATTACTTTTAAATTAAGGAAGCTTATTCATGAATAAAATAACAAAAAAGAATGATGCTCTCTCTTCAGTCCTAAAACAATCTACGACAGGAAACTCCTTCCCATGAAGATGGGGAACTCACAGCCACTCAACTATGTCATTCCAGGTGTTTCTGGTGACCCAGATGGGCTATGCTATGGTTCCCAGGGGGCTAGCAGAATGTGACTTCAAGGGAACCTCTTTAATACACAGGCTTTCAGTGCCTGCTTTGCCCAGAGAGGCAGAGAAACCCAGAGACAGAGAAATTAAAGAAACAGACACACAGCGGTAGAACGAGAGAGAGACACACACACACACAAAGATGCATTGAACACACACCAAGGAGTGGCTGCTTCAGCTGCCATGGTCTCCATTTCCTGTCTTTGGAATTCTCAAAATCTGCTCATGTCCTTAAAGCCAGGCCTCTCACAACCAGAGCACACTGTGGAGAATAACCCCTGGTTCTGATGACTTTGGAAGCACTGGCTTCCATTTTTTTTTTTCAGTCAACATGACTACACTAATCTACATGATAAATAATCATAATTCAATTCACAAATACTAAACTCACAAAGGAAGCAAATGCAGTTAGATGAGTCTCTCCTTAAAATCCGCTGATGCTCTCCACTGCTCTGAGGACACAGGCCAGTTTCTCCAACCTGCTTTCACCTCACCAACCCCCTTGCAACCTGTGCTCTGGTCAGATACATGAACAGTTACCCAGACCCACCAAAGCCCCATCTCTTCTCCAGGCCTCTCCATAAGACCTCCACCCTCCCCACAAGACCCCACACTGCCTTTTCCCATGGTTCACTAGCCAGTCCAACCTCTGGTTCTCAGCATTTACAGAACAGGCTTCTCTAAATCCCCTCAACTCTGATTCCTATGTGTCCCCACATAGGGACACATTGTGGCTGTCCCAGTCACAGCATGTCTGGACTCTTTCTCCACCTTCAGGACTGCGTTGTACTTTGCATGTTCACTGCTATATCCCAACCTCCCAACACTGAGGACAGTGTTTAAAGAGTGCAAATTTAGGGTCTCTTGGGCTAAACCAGTCTTCATTTTCTTTGAGGATAACAAAAAGGAATTTTCACTAAGCGATATCAGCAAAAGAATTGCATCCTCCCAGTATTTATGAAGGTCCAGGTCAAGCAACACCCAGATGTCATGAGCCCAGCTTTAGCTCACCGCCAGATGTGAGATTTTAAGAGGCAGCACAGCCCTGGACCAGTGTGGTTTGCTGGTAATGGGGGTGGGCGCTGAGGGATGTTGCCTCAACTTTCAGCCAGGCCACTGCACAGATAAGTAGGCTATTTGTCTGAGGTTGAGTTCCCTGGGAAACAGAGTCTGAGATGTGTGTGCAGGAGGTTTACCGGGGGTCCTCTTGGGATCACTCCTGGAGGGAAAGGAAGGGAGCAGGATGAAGCAAAGGGAGGAGCTAACCTGTGAGGCCCCCTCAACAAGGACCTCTGGGTCCCCGGGGGAATTTGGGGGTTTGAGTGCCCTCTTAGAGATTGTCCTGAACTGAGGTAAGGCGGCCAGGCATTTGTGCTCTAGAGGAAAAGTCACTGGATGCTGGGATGGATCACGACCTTGGGCAGCAAGCAGTTAGGAGGGAGAATGAGGTCTGGGAGCTGTCTGTGGCCTCACTCACTGCAGCTGGGGAAGGGGTCCTGGGCTGCACAGCACAGCAGCCACCACTGGATTTTGGAAGATGGAGAGAAAGGTTCTAATTGTTCACCACTTTCCACTGGCCAGAACTCATGGGTCCAGGATGCTCGTCAACTGCAACTTGGCTTCAACCGATTAACAATACGATGATGGGACAGATTTCTACCCAACATTCTTGCAGGGATAAATCTAAAGAGCTAGAAAGCACTTTTCATATGAAAGCACAGCTCTCTCAAGAGACTTTTGGTAGTAGAGATGTGTAGCTTTGGGTAAAGAGGGGTTGAGGAAACACAGAAAACTTTAGGGGACCTCAATTAAGAACAAGAAACAGTAGCTATGCATTATTCCTTCCACAGGCTTCCCAAGAGAAGGGAACAGAATCAGAATCAATCTAGATGAATCATGAAGATCCAGACCCTCAAAGGGAATTTTCTTGAGGACCTATAAGAGCATAGATAGAAACTTGATGCATATTTGTTTAACCAAACTGAATGAAATCTTACACAAACTTATGGCACTCAGACTTTTATTCTGAAACAGGGAAGGTTTTAGTTCTAAAATATGCTAAGTCAGTCTTTTAAAGGTAAATTAATAAAAATGTCCTGGGGTTTGGGGATGAAAACAGGAGGTAAAGGAAATAACAGAAAAGGAAAGGGGGTCTTATAGGAAGTGGGGAATACGTAAAGTGGAATCTTCTACTGCATTCTGGCTGTGTCTGAGCCAAGGAAGAAACTGGAAAGGCGTCTAAGAGGGGCTGACAGACGTGGGCCCCAGGAAGGCAGAAATCAATAATTCTGAGTCATAAAACCAGAAAGGCATTGAACATTTGGATGGTGAAGCAGACTCGGGGGGAAAAAAAAAAAACCTGGGTTATGAACAATATCTGCAAAAATAAACAAATAAACAAACACAAGCTACTTGCCACAACTGTTGGGAACAGAGGAATTACCTGACTACCCACTAAAAATGTATAAACTCTCACTAATATTGCCCTTATGTATGGTGCTGTTTTATGTTATTTTAGTGGACATAAAATTTTATAAGCTTTCATAGACTCATTTGGACCTTCCACTGCCTACCCTTATTTCAAATATGATGCCCTAGAATGTGAATTCTCCTACTATGAGGGGTTTTAATGCCTAATCTCTGCAGTTAGGGAGAAGCTATTGCATCTACACGTTTTATTAATGGACACATATGTGTTTGATTGCAGCTTATCAATGCCCACAAACTCAAGGAACGTAACAAGAAAGATGGTGGTCCCAGCTCCATCATTTACTAGCCTGGAGATCTTGCAAAATCCTCTTAACACATAGTTTTCTCATGTCTTAAATAATGTAGGAATGAATATTAAACTGTCCCTGTCCATCCTGCAAGGATTTCTGATTCAAAGGAGATTTTGTAAGTGAAAGTAATTTGTAAATTTTAAGATGCAAAACAAACATAAGTAATTATTATGACATGTAGAGAGTATAGGAGTCTATTACAAAAAGAACATAGAAAATTTCTAGTAAAATTGGTGAAAAAATATTTTAAATATAAGTTCATTTACATCTGGCCATTTTTCACCCTAGTGATAAAAGCTACCACAACATGAAACATAGTAAGAAATGAATTTCTTCATGGTTACTGTAGAAATGCTTTCCATGTTCTAAATAGCATTACAAAACAGCTGTGTCTGGTGTGATAAAAAAAAAAAAGTCAATATTTACCAAGCACACTTAATATGGGTTCACACTGTTCTAAGGGTTTTATATGTATGAACTCATTTAAGAACCCCATTACAACCATCAGAGGAAGGTACTATTATTACATCCACTTTATAGATGAGAAATCTGAGGCTCCAAGAAGTTAAGTGTCTAACCCCAAATCCCAGATACAGGAAGTGGAAATCCTGAGAGGTGCAGCTCAGTGGTCTGTCTCCTAAGCCAACCCGCTGACACACCAGGGGACAGAGAATATCAACACTAACCTTGAAAAGTCATAACTGTGGGAAGTGGGGTGGGAAGACAAGGTCAGGGGAAGAAGGTATTTTTAAAATGTTATTGTGCTTAATGCTTTTACCTCTTTCCAGTGTATAAAGCTATGTGATTAAAATCAAACCCCTAGCCCACAACAATCTATTTCTCCTTTATAAAGGAACAGACTTGTCCATGGTGGTTCTCTGCCTGATCTCACACTGACCTACCTCATTCCCAATCTTTAATGACCAACAATTCATCTCAAACCAGGGTAAATGGACAGTTTGGTCATGCCTTCAATCTGCTACCAGAACTTCTAGGGCAACTACCCTAGAAAAAGGTAGTGACCCTGTAGCTTGGATCATCTCCTATCTTTCAGAAAAAGAATGCTGGAAAGCACCAATGATCCACACCTTTCGGCCAGCAATCTGTAATAATGAGCCCTGTTCTCCTACAGGTCAGAGCACGATACCCTGCCATTCAGGGAGGATGGAGCAAGTCAAAGGTCCTTTGAGCTGATGTGACCACAGGAAAGCATGGTCATTTTCAACTGCCAGGAAAGCTTCATTCACTTCTCAAACATGAACACCTTCTCTATGCCAGGCACTGAGTCAAACCCCAGAACACAGAATAAGGATGGCCCAGTCTCTGCCCTGAGGAGTTCAAAACATAGCAGGGAAAGGCCAGAGCATAAATCTCCACCTGCGATGAGTGCTATAAAAGAGACAGGGAGAGAGGTAATGGGAACACAAAAGAAGGAGAGAACAGAGGGAGATTCATATTCAGGAATCATTTCTGAATAAGATGGATGGGACTGGGGGGTCCAACCACATGAAGTAGAAGAGAAAAAGAAATGGCTTCAAGATTTCCAGCTCCCAGACCAGCTCAGACCAATATAAAGAGACTAGCTCGAAAATGCTGTACCTGAGTCCATTTGCTCAAAAGTCCAAAGTTTTAAAGTACTATTAGCACAACCTGTTGGCCACAGTAGAAGTTGGCATATATTGGGCTGGTATTAAACTTTATCTAAATAAACTTTGGAAGTTTCAAAGTGGAAGACCATTCTGAATATGATGACATCCTTAACCTAGGAGAGGAGGAAAGGATAGTGGTTAAAAGTATATGAGCTCTGCACAGACGTAGAGAACAGACTTGTGGTTGCCAAGGGGGAGGGGGTGGGGGAGGGAAGGATTGGGAGTTTGGGCTCAGCAGATGCACACTATTACATAAAGGATGGGTAAATGACAAGGTCCTCCTGTATAGCACAGGGAACTATAGTCAATAAAACATAATGGAAAAGAATATTAAAAAGAATATATACATATGTAAAACTGAATCACTTTGCTGTACAGCTGAAATTAATACAACATTGTAAATCAACTACATTTCAATAAAAAAATAATTAAATAAAAGTATATGAACTCTGCAAATGGGCAATAAAAAGAAATAAAAGGCATCCAAATTGGAAAGGAAGAAGTAAACCTGTCACTGTTGCAGATGCCACAATTTTATAAATAGAAAACCCTAAAGACTCCACCAAAAAGACTATTAAAAATAATAAAGGAATACAGTAAAGTTACAGGGTACCAAATCAACATACAAAAATCTGTTGCATTTCTATAGGCTAACAGTGAGCTAACAGAAAGAGAAATTAAGAAAACAATCCCATTTATAATCACAACAAAAAGAATAAAATACCTAGGAATAAATTTAACCAAGGAGGTGAAAGACCTGTACACAGACAACTATTAAGACATTGCTGAAAACAAGGGAAGAAGACACAAATAAATGGAAAGATACTCTGTGCTCATGGATAGGAAGAGTTAACATAGTTAAAAAGGCTATGTTACCTAAAGGAATCTACAGATTCAATGCAATCTCTATCAAAATACCAAGGATATTTTTCACAGAACTAGAACAAAAAATTCCAACATTTATATGGAACTGTAAAAGACCCTGAATAGCCAAAACAATCCTGAGAAAGAAGAGCAAAGCTGGAGGTATTACCCTCACTGATTTCAAAATACATTACAAAGCTATAGTAATCAAAACAGTATGGAATTGGTAGAAAGACAGATACATAGATCAATGGAACAGAATTAAGAGCCCAGAAATAAACCCACACATATATGGACAATTAATTTACAACAAAAGGGCAAAGAACATATGATGGAGAAAGGACAGTCTCTTCAATAAACGGTGTTCAGAAAACTGGACACTTATTCACATGCAAAAGATGAAACCAGGCCACTATCTCATGCCATACACAAAAATCAACTCAAAATGGATTAAAGTATTGAATGTAAGACCTGAAACCATAAAATTCCTAAAAGAAAACATAGGCAGTACATTCTTTGACATTGGTCTTAGCAATATCTTTCTGAATCAGTCTCCTCAGGCAAGGGAAACAAGAGCAGAAATAAACAAATGGGACTATATCAAAATAAAAACCTTCTGCACAGAAAAGGAAATCATCAACAAAAGAAAAACCTTCCAAGTGGGAGAAGATATTTGCAAATCACATATCTGATAAAAGATTAACATCCAAAATATATAAAGAACTTATACAACAACACTCAACAACAACAAAAAATCCCAATTAAAAAATGGGCAGAGGATATATACACTAATATGTATAAAATAGATAACTAATAAGAATCTGCTGTATAAAAAATAAATAAATAAAATAAAATTTTAAAATGGGCAGAGGAACTAAATAGACATTTTTCCAAAGAATACATATGATGGCCAACAGTCACATGAAAAGACGTTCAACATCACTAATCATGGAAATGAAAATCAAAACCAAAATTACATATCACCTCACCTGTTGGAATGGCTATTATGAAAAAGGCAAGAAATAACAATTGTTAGAGAGGATGTGGAGAAAAGGGAATCCTTGTGCACTGTTGGTGGGGATGTAAATTAATGCAGCCACTGTGTAAAACAGTGTGGAGAGTCCTCAAAAAATTATAACTAGAAACACCATATGATCCAGCTATTCCACTTCTGGGTATTAATCTGAAGAACACTAAAACACTAATTCAAAAAGATATATGTACCCCTATGTTCAGAGCAGAATTATTCATAATAGCCAAGATGTGAAAGCAACCTAAGTACCCATCAATGGAATGGATAAAGACGTGGTGTATATATATATATATATATATATATATATATATATATATATATATACACAATGGAATATTACTCAGCCATAATAAAAAGATGAAACTTTGCCATTTGCAACAACATGGACAGAACTGGAGGGCATTATGCTAAATGAGATGTCAGATAGAAAAAGAGAAACACTGTATGACTTCAGTCATACATGGAATCTATAATAAAAACCAACAAAACAAAAGCAAATAAATATACAAACAAAGCCAAACAAAAACAAACATGTAGATATCAAGAACAGAGTAGTGGTTATGAGGGGAAGGAGCTGGGGGGAGGGTAAAATGGGTTAAGGGGGTCAACTCTGTGGTGATGGATGGAAACTAAATTTTTGGTGGTAAGCACTCTGCAGTGTATACAGAAGTAGAAATATAATGTTGTACATATGAAACTTACATGTTATAAACCAATGTTTCCCATAATAAAAGAAATAATAAAAATAGAAGAAATAAAAATTTTAAAGTATATAAGCTCTAAGACCAGACTGCCTTGGGGGTAAACCAATAGTACATGACCTTCGTCACGCCATTTGTCTTGTCTAAGACTCAGATTTATTCAAACCTAAAAGAAAAAATAAAATAGTAAATACATCATAGAGCTGTTTTGCAGATTATAACATGCGCAGCATGAACAAGGACTCCCACACACTGCTCAAGGAATATAAGCTGACAGCACCATTTTTGAAAATTGACTGTCAATATCTGTTAGTGTTGTACATATGTCCTATGTTGCAGCAGCTTCACTCTTAGGAATTCACCCAACAGAAGTGTGTACACATGGGCTCTGAATGATACACAGGAGAATTACATAGTGTTCCTATGTGTAATAATAAAAAATTGAAAATAATACAAATTTCCAGCCACAGAAAAATGGATAAATTGTGGTGTTCATATGATGAAAAACTATACAGTATAGCACAAGTAATAACAACATACAAAGAGACGAATGAATCTCACAAACATAATATTGAGGAAAGATGCCAAACAGTACCTATTATACAACTCTACTTAAATTACCTACAGAAATATGCTAAACTAATAAATGTTGTTAAAAGAATAATGATTAACCTTGGATTAGTAACTGGAAGAAACACTAAGAAAGCTGTGAAGATGCTGGTGATACTCTGACCTTATCTGGATGCTGCTAACCTGAATGTATTTACTTTATAAAAATTTATATGGCTATACATTATCACTTGAGCATTTTTCAGTATTTATGCTATATGTCACTAAAAATTTACTTAAAATTCATTTTTTAAAGTGATATTCTTCCTGTAAAACTCTCACACTACACAATTTCACAGCTTACTACAAAGCTACAATAATCAAGACAGTGTGGTAGCAAAAGTACAGACACATAGGTCCATGGAAGAGAACAGAGAAATAGACCCACACACATACAGTCATCTGATCTTTGGCAAAGGAGAAAGGCAATTCCATGGAAAAAGGGTGGTCTTTTCAACAAATGGCTCTGGAATAACTGTATGTTCATATGAAAAAAAAGAGAGAGAGAGGGCAGACAGCAGAAGCAAGAAGTACAATCCTGCAGCCTGTGGAAAAAAGAACCACATTCACAGAAAGATAGACAAGAGGAAAAGACAGTGGACTATATACCAGATGAAGCAACAAGATAAAACCCCAGAAAAACAACCAAATGAAGTGGAGATAGGCAACCTTCCAGAAAAAGAATTCAGAATAATGATAGTGAAGATAATACAGGACCTCAGAAAAAGAATGGAGGCAAAGATCGAGAAGATGCAAAGACTGTTTAACAAAGACCTAGAAGAATTAAAGAACAAACACCTAGAAGAATTAAGGAACAAACAAACAGATATGAACAATACAATAACTTAAATGAAAAATACACTAGAAGGAATCAATAGCAGAATAACTGAGGCAGAAGAATGGATAAGTGACCTGGAAAACAGAATGGTGGAATTCACTTCCATGGAACAGAATAAAGAAAATGAAAAGAAATGAAGACAGCCTAAGAGACCTCTGGGACAACATTGCACATCATAACATTAGCATTCTAAGGGGTCCCAGAAGGAGAAGAGAGAGAGAAAGGACCTGAGAAAATATTTGAAGAGATTATAGCCGAAAACTTCCTTAACATGAGAAAGGAAGTAGGCACCCAGGTCCATGAAGCACAGAGAGTCCCAGGCAAGATAAATCCAAGGAGAAACATTCCAAGACACATAGTAATCAAATTGACAAAAATTAAAGACAAAGAAAAATTACTGAAAGCAACAAGGGAAAAACGACAAATAACATACAAGGGAACTCCCATAAGGTTAAGAGCAGATTTCTCAGCAGAACTGTGCAAGCCAAAAGGGAGTGGCATGATATATTTAAAGTGATGAAAGGGAAAAACCTACAACCAAGATTACTCTACCTGGCAAGGATCTCATTCAGATTCAATGGAGAAATCAAAAGCTTTACAGACAAGCCAAAGCTAAGAGAATTCAGCACCACCAAACCAGCTCTACAATAAACACTAAAGGAACTTCTCTAAGTTGGAAACACAAGAGAAGAAAAGGACCTACAAAAACAAACCAGTAACAATTAAGAAAATGATAATAGGAACACACATATTGATAATTACCTTAAATGTAAATGGATTAAATGCTCCAAACAAAAGACACAGATTCACTGAATGGTTACAAATACAAGACCCATATATATGCTGTCTACAAGAGACCCACTTCAGACCTAGGGACACATACAGACTGAAAGTGAGGGGATGGAAAAAGATATTCCATGCAAATGGAATAAAAAAAAAGCTGGAGTAGCAATACTCATATCAAACAAAATAGACTTTAAAATAAATAATGTTAAAAGAGACAACGAAGGACACTACATAATGATCAAGAGATCAATCCAAGAAGATATAACAATTATAAATATATATGCACCCAACAAAGGAGCACCTCAATACATAAGGCAACCGCTAACAGCCATAAAAGAGGAAATCGACAGTAACACAATAATAGTGGGGGACTTTAACACCTCACTTACACCAATGGACAGATCATCTACACAGAAAGTTAATAAGGAAACTCAAGCTTTAAATGACACAATAGACCAGACAGATTTAATTGATATTTATAGGACATTCCATCCCAAAACAGCAGATTACATTTTCTTCCCAAGTGCACATGGAACATTCTCCAGGATAGATCACATCATGGGTCACAAATTAAGGCTCAGTAAATTTAAGAAAATTGAAATCATATTAAGCATCATTTCTGACAAAACACTATGAGATTAGAAATCAATTAGAGGGGGAAAAATGTAAAAAACACAAACACATGGAGGCTAAACAATACATTACTAAATAATCAAAGGAACACTGAAGAAATCAAAGAAGAAATCAGAAAATACCTAGGGACAAATTTCAATGAAAACACGATGACACAAAACCTATGGGATGCAGCAAAAGCAGTTCTAAGAGGGAAGTTTATAGCAATACAAGCCTACCTCAAGAAACAAGAAAAATCTCAAATAAACAATCTAACCTTACACTTAAAGGAACTAGAGAGAGAAAAGCAAACAAAACCCAAAGTTAGCAGAAGGAAAGAAATCATAAAGATCAGAGCAGAAATAAATGAAATAGAAACAAAGAAAACAATAGCCAAGATCAATAAAACTAAAAGCTGGTTCTTTGAGAACATAAACAAAATTGATAAACCATTAGCCAGACTCATCAAGAAAAGGCTGGAGAGGACTCAACTCAATAAAATTAGAAATGAAAAAGGGAAGTTACAACAGACACTGCAGAAATGCAAAGCATCCTAAGAGACTACTACAAGCAATTCTATGCCAATAAATTGGACAACCTGGAAGAAATGGACAAATGCTTAGAGAGGTATATCCTTCCAAGACTGAACCAGGAAGAAATAGAAAATATGAAGAGACCAATCACAAGTAATGAAATTGGAACTGCGATTAAAATTCTTCCAACAAACAAAAGTCCAGGACCAGATGGCTTCACAGGGGAATTCTATCAAACATTTAGAGAAGAGCTAACACCCATCCTTCTCAAACTCTTCCAAAAAATTGCAGCAGAAGGAACACTCCCAAACTCATTCTACGAGGCCACCATCACCCTGATAACAAAACCAGACAAAGATACTACAAGAAAAGAAAATTACAGATGAATATCACTGATAAATATACAGGCAAAAATCCTCAACAAAATACTAGCAGACAGAATCCAACAACACATTAAAAGGATTATATGCCATGATCAAGTGGGATTTATCCCAGAGATGCAAGGATTTTTCAATATATGCGAATCAAACAATGTGATACACCATATTAAGAAATTGAAGAATAAAAACCATATGATCATCTCAATAGATGCAGAAAAAGCTTTTGACAAAATTTAACACCTATTTATGATAAAAACTCTCCAGAAAGTGGGCCATAGAGGGAGCCTACCTCAACATAATAAACGCCATATACGACAAACCCACAGCAAACATCATTCTCAATGGTGAAAAACTGAAAGCATTTTCTCCAAGGTCAGGAACAAGACAAGAATGTCCACTCTCGTCACTATTATTCAGCATAGCTTTGGAAGTCCTAGCCATGGCAATCAGAGAAGAAAAAGAAATGGAAGGAATACAAATCCAAAAAGAAGTAAAGCTGTCACTGTTTGCAGATGACATGATACTATACATAGAGAATCCTAAAGATGCCACCAGAAAACTACTAGAGCTCATCAATGAATTTGGTAAAGCTGCAGGACACAAAATTAATGCACAGAAATGTCTTGCATTCCTATACACTAATGATGAAAAATCTGAAAGAGAAATTAAGGAAACACTCTCATATACCACTGCAATAAAAAGAATAAAATACCTAGGAATAAACCTACCTATGGAAACAAAAGACTTGTATGCAGAAAACTATAAGACACTGATGAAAGAAATTAAAGACAATACAAACAGATGGATAGACATACCATGTTCCTGGATTGGAAGAATCAATATTGTGAAAATTAGTATACTACCCAAAGCAATCTACAGATTCAATGCAATCCCTATCAAATTACCAATGGCATTTTTTACAGAACTAGAACAAAAAAATCTTAAAATTTGTATGGAGACACAAAAGACGCCGAATACCCAAAGCAGTCTTGAGGGAAAAAAAACGGAGCTGGAGGAATCAGGCTCCCAGACTTCAGACTATACTAAAAAGCTACAGTAATCAAGACAGTATGGTACTGGCACAAAAACAGAAATATAGATCAATGGAACAGGATTGAAAGCCCAGAGATAAACCTACACACCTATGGTCAACTAATCTATGACAGAGGAGGCAAGCATATACAATGGAGAAAAGACAGTCTCTTCAATAAGTGGTGCTGGAAAAACTGGACAGCTACATGTAAAAGAATGAAATTAGAACACTCTCTAACACCATACACAAAAATAAACTTAAAATGGATTAGAGACCTAAATGTAAAACTGGACACTAATAAACTCCTAGAGGGAAACATAGGAAGAACACTCTTTGACATAAATCACAGCAAAATCTTTTTTGATCTGCCTCCTAGAGTAATGAAAATAAAAACAAAAATAAACAAATGGGACCTAATGAAACTTAAAGCTTTTGCCAAGCAAAGAAAACTACAAACAAGATGAAAAGACAACCCTCAGAATCGGAGAAAATATTTGCAAATGAATCATCAGACAAAGGATTAATCTCCAAAATATATAAAGAGCTCATGCAGCTCAATATTAAAAAAGCAAACAACCCAATCAAAAAATGGGCAGAAGACCTAAACAGACATTTCTCCAAAGAAGACATACAGATGGCCTAGAAGCACATGAAAAGCTGCTCAACATCAATAATTATTAGAGAAATGCAAATCAAAACTACAATGAAGTATCACCTCATACTGGTTAGAATGGGCATCATCAGAAAATCTACAAACAACAAATGCTGGAGAGGGTGTGGAGAAAAGGGAACCCTCTTGCATTGTTGGTGGGAATGTAAATTGATACAGCCACTATGGAGAACAGTATGGAGGTTCCTTAAAAAACTAAAAATGGAATTACCATATGACCCACCAATCCCACTACTGGGCATATACCCGGAGAAAACCATAATTCAAAAAGAGTCATGTACCACAATGTTCATTGCAGGACTATTTACAATAGCGTGGTCATGGAAGCAACCTAAATGCCCATTGACTGAGGAATGGATAAAGAAGATGTGGTACACATATACAATGGAATATTACTCAGCCATAAAAAGGAACGAAACTGGGTCATTTGTAGAGACATGGATGGATCTAGAGACTGTCATACAGAGTGAAGTAAGTCAGAAAGAGAAAAACAAATATCGTATATTAATGCATATATGTGGAAGATGAACCAGTTTGCAAGGCAGAAATAGAGACACTGATGTAGAGAACAAACATATGGACACCAAGGGGGGAAAGCAGCAGAGGGTGGGGGTGGTGGTGTGATTAATTGGGAGATTGGGATTGACATATATACACTAACATGTATAAAATGGATAATTAATAAGAACCTGCTGTATAAAAGAATAAATAAAATAAAATCCCAAAAAAGAAAAATCCCCCCCAAAAAAAGCCTAGGCACACAGACACATACCTACACCTTTCCAAAAATAAAGTCAAAATAGATCATAGATCTGAACGTAAAATGCAAAATTATAAAACTTCTAGAAAAAAACTTAAAAGCATGATCCATGAAAGAAAAAATTGCTAAGTTGGACTCTATTAAAACCAAAAATTTCTCTGCAAAAGACACTGCTAAGAGTTTGAAAAGACAAATTACAGACTGGTAGATTATATTTGTAAAACACATATCAGAGAAAGGTCTTGTATCTAAAAGATGTGAAGAACTCTTAAAATTCAACAATTTAAAAATAAACAACCCAATTTAAAAAGTGGGCAAAAGATCTGAACAGACACCTCACCAAAGAAGATATACAGTTGGCAAATGAGCATATGAAAAGATGCTCCACATCATATGTCATTAGGGAATTACAAACTAGAACAACATTGAGATACCACTGCATACCTATTTGAATAACTAAAATCCAGAAAACTATTGATACTAATAGCTGGTGAGGATGCTGAGTAACAGGAACTCTTATTCATTGCTGGTGGGGATGCAAAATGTACAGTCACACCAGAAGACAGTTTGTCATTTCCTTACAAAGTTAAACATAACCTTATTATATGATTCACCAATTGTGCTCCTAGGTATTTACCCAACTTATTTGACAAATTATGTCCCTAAGTGCAAAAACCTGCACAAAAATGTTTATAGCATCTTTATTCAGAATTGGTAAAAACTAGAAGCGATAAATAAATTGTGGTGTATCCACACAGTGGCATAATATAAAGCAATAAAAAATAAGCTATCAAGACATGGAAAGACACAGATGAATCTTAAATGCATATTGCTAATGAAAAAAGAAAAGCCATCCTAAAAAGCTACACAGTATGTTTCAAATTATATAACATTCTTGAAAAGTCAAGAGTATGGCAACAGTGAAAAGATCAATGGTTGCCAGGGTGTTGGAAAGGGTCTACTGAGTAGGTAAAGCACAGAAGAATTTTTATCTTGGTAAACCTATTTTGTAGAAGAAACTAACACACTATTGTGAAGCAATTATATAAAGATCTATAAAAAAAGAAGAATGTAATAGTAGATACATGTCTCTATGCATTTATCAAAACCCATACAACTTTACAGCACAAAATGTTACCTTAATATATAGAAATTGTTAACAAATCATTTAGGAGGTTGGGAGATCCCAGGATGGCAAGCTAAAAGTGATAAAACAATCCAAATGTGTTACAAACATATGATACAGTCTCACCACAGGTGGGAAAAAACAGTGCTAACCTAAGTAACTTTGGAAAGAACTAGGATCTGTAAGACTAAAGACGAAATATTAAACTGTGCATAAGTATTGTACTCCAGTTGATAAAGATTTTTCCCATTGGTTACAGATTAACAATTTTGATAGCACTATAAATGTTTACTGGTATTGAAGAATTAAGAAAATGAATGGCAGAGTGTGGGACCAGGTTTCTCACTGTTGGAGTGGGAGGTTAGTTAGCAACAAGCAAGAGGAGAAGGCAAAAATGATCCATGTGGCAAGGGATTAGAGTTGGAGACATCAGTGTGAACTCATGTTCAGCTTAATATAGATACAAATGGTTACACATAGAAATATTTACAGATATTTATGTATAGTCAGGTTGGTATACACACATATACGTACCTGCTCTGTCAGCTTAGTGTATTTAAAATAAATGAGACCCCAGTAGCAAAGAGCACACCCAGCACCCAGAGATTGGTTTCGAACACCATTCTCCAATAAATAGAAGCAGGGCTCCTTGGAGAAATGGCTGATTTTAAGACTGAGGTAGGAAATATATAAGATGAGTTTGGAGCATTTTATAGTGCTAGAAAGTAAGAAGGTGCTCCAAAAAGAATATTCAGAAACATACACGGTAATGGGAGTATGTCAAAGGGAAACAGGAGCCAACTGGAAGCTCCTAATGACCGAAGCTGGAACAATTTGAGCACAAAATAAAGTAGCATTGGATTATAACCAAAGCAGAAAATAAGTAACCATGAGTCCATAATGATATAACTAAATGATTGACTAATAAATGGGAGACAAGAGCTAATTCTCCTTTGTAAAAGAATTCCAAATAACATATGTAGATATGCTGCCCTCCAGGGGGTGGAGCATAATGCCCCACTCATGAAGTATGGGCTGCATGTAGCGACTTCCTTCCAAACAGCACAGTATGGAAAGGGGGAAAAAAGTAACTTTACAGTGGAGAACCCTGACAAACACCGCCTCAGTCAGGCGAACAAAGTTAACATCAACAATGATATGTCATGCTGATAATATGCACCTTTGATATGATGTGAGGAAAGTGGTATTTACCTCTGTCGTCTTCCTCTCCAAAACCCATAATGCCAGTCTAATCATGAGAAAAATGTCACACAAACCCCAGCTGAGGAGAACTCTACAAAATCTGACCAGCACTCCAAAAGGGTATCCAAACCAAGAAAGGGCTGAAAAACCCCACAGCCCAGAGGAGCCAAAGTAGACACGACTAATAAATGTAATGTGGTATCTTAGATGAAATCTTGGAACAGAAAAAAGGTAAAAACTAAGGAAATTATATTAATTTTAAAAAAATGATATCCTGCTTTTAAAGCTCTCAGCACAGAACCTGGTTTGTAACAAGTGTTCTCTGTATATTAGGTATTAGAACATCATGTGGATGAAGAAGAGGAGGAAGAATTAAGTATAAGAGCAGTTGGGGAAAGAGGCTGGGGATTATAAATTCTGCTACATTCAGAGAGACACAGTTATCAGGCCAACAGACAGTTATTGAAGTCATAGCAAAGTATACAATTGCTAAGGACAACTTCTAAGTACAGAACCTGGGAGACATATTATACACAAGGTAGACAGAGAAGGAATAATTTGGAAAAGAGACTTATTAGGAGGTGGGAAGAGAAGCAAAATAGGATAATGGTTCAGAAACAAAGGAGACAGAGTCTCCCAGGAAGGATGGTGTCAACAGTTTTAATGCTACATAAGATTGGGACAGATGAAAACTATGTATAGATTTGTCTGTGACCCCAGCTAGAACCGTTTTAGAAGAGTTGAACTGGGAATGGAACTTGAAGGAGTAAAGGCAGTGAAACATGAACCACTAGGGCAATGAAGGTATGGGAAGAAATGTGACACTGTGTCAAGATGAAGTAGGTAATGGGCAGTGTCTTTATTACAATATTTAAAATGAGCACTTTGGAAAGAAAACAATAGAAGATACAGGAAAGATGGTGTAACTAACAGAGTAAGGTCTGTGAGGGGGCATGAGAGGAAATGATCCAGTTCCCAGCTGAAGCCATTAGCCTTGGAGAGGAGGGTAACCCATCTTCCTCTAATACAGGCAAGAAAGAAGCAAGGATGAGTACTAATATGGCCTGCTGCTACTGATTTTGATAATGGTGATGATGATGACGATGGTGGTGGTGATGATAGTGGTAATGATGATGATGGTGGTGGTGATGATGGTGGTAATGATGATGATGACGATGGTCGTGGTGATGATGGTGGTAATGATGATGACGATGGTGGTGGTGATGATGGTGGTAATGATGATGATGGTGGTGGTGATGATGGTGGTAATGATGATGATGACGATGGTGGTGGTGATGATGGTGGTAATGATGATGATGGTGGTGGTAATGATGGTGGTAATGATGATGATGATGATTTTGATGATGATGGTAGTGATGGTGGTAATGACGCTGATGACGATGATGGTGGTAATGATGACGATGGTGGTGGTGATGATGGTGGTAATGATGATGATGATGATGATGATTTTGATGATGATGGTAGTGATGGTGGTAATGACGCTGATGACGATGTGGTGATGATGATGGTGATGATGATTTTAATAATGGTGGTAATGGTGATTGTAATGAACATGATGGTAGTGATGATGGTGGTGATGGTAATGATAATGACGGTGATGATTCTGATGATGATGATAGTGATGGTGGTAATGATGGTGATGATAGCTGCAGCTCCATTTATTGAGCTACTCCTTTGTGCTCTGTATTGGATGTCTCACTCATAGCATCACCCCAGGAGGCATGTACTATTGTAACTTTCACTGGACTCAGCTAGGTTAAATAACTTGCCCAAACTGCTAAGTGGCAGAACTTCACTGCTCCTCCCAACACTCTCCTCAGAATATTTCAGATCTTGTCCCCTTTTTGGTGGCAAGCAGTGTGTTTACATTTTCTCCCAGCCCACAAATCCGGGTGTGAGAAATAAAGGGTACTCTGGTCCATCTCTAAAGTGCTGTGGAGCCTGCCGGAGTCATGTGCCATCTCTGAGACTCAGTCTTTCTGTGGAATGAACAGCTGGAACTAGATGAATCATTTCAGATTGTTTCTACCTCCAACATTCTTTGATCACTTTTAAAGCCCCTAAAAGACTTGGGAAGGCTAGGTGTACCACCTAGCTGTAAAATCTTTCATAGCTTTTATAGTGAAGAATTGTGGCTCATTCAACCCAGAGGTTAGTAAACTTTCTCTGTGAAGGGTCAGAGAGTAAATATTTTAGCTCTTTCCAGAGAAATGGTGTCTGCCACCATGACTCAGCTCTGTAATCACAGTAGAGAAAGCAGTCTTGGACAATACATAAGTGAGTGAATGTGGCTGTATTCCAATAAAACTTTATTCACAAAAACAGGCTGTGAGCTGGATTTGGCCCATGAACTGCAGTTTGCTAACTCCTACAACTTTGGAGCTGTGGCCATTAATACCACCGCTCTTCTATTTAGAGTATGACTTCAGATAAGTCAGTCAAGCTTGCCGCAAATCAGTAAGCTACAGACCACAGGAGGGGAAAAAAATCAAGGGCATTTACCTTCGGTGAAAACAGGAGGCAAAGCTACTAACTTTAGTGTTAGTAAAACAATGGAAACAGACTTAGGAATATCACACAGTATGGTGAGGCCAGATGTTCTTCCTTTCCAGTAATAAATAAGAAAAAATAGAATGAAACTGCACCAAGAGTTATTTAAGTTTAGAAAGAAAGAAAAAAAAAAGAATGATTGCCTATGAAATACCATGCTGTCCTCTAAAGTAGAGGATTTGGCTTCCCTGTATATCTTCAAGAATTAAATAGATAATGATGTGATTGTTAAATCATCAGAAATAGGTCCAAACGGGAACTGATAGAAGGAAGTGAACTTGGAGCCCTCTTTCCTCAGCCTATGAAACTGACAAGGCCCTTCATTGCAGTGCACAAGCACAGACACCTAGTCACGTCCAAAGTATCCATTCAGCCCCTCTGACACTCCCATTTACATGCGGACAAGCTGATTTCATCCCCACCTCCAGGGGAACTGTGATCTGGCCTAAGCCAGTCAAGCAAGATGATGAGAAGGAGTCTCGGGCTGATTCAGAAATGAAGAAACATGGGCACAGGCTCCTTGTCTGGACAGGGCCAGGTGTAGACAGGGGGCCTGGAACCATTGCAGCTGTTTGAGGGAAGCCAGGCCAAAGGGCATGGAAGCACCAGGGTGGGCAGGCAGGCCAGGAGTCAGGAGAGTCATGAGCAGTGAAGTCAGGGTCCACATTACACCATGGCTTCTGAATCAAGGGTCACTTGAAGACTGCTCTACTTTCGGCTTTGGACAGTTACATCACTGATACATCCCCTCTGCTGTCTGAGCCACAGCTGGTTGGACCATTACTTCAAAGATTCCACCCTAACTGTTATATATTCTCTCCCTGATTTGTATCTGTAGCATTTTTTAGGCAAGGAGATGAATGTTTAAAACGATCCTAACACTTTTATCTACTTTTAAAGTACTTTCCTAAACTGTACATTGTTTTTCAAGCACAATAGGCAAATGATCACCTTCTTGTCACTGTGGTTCCAACTGGTCAGCAACTCATTTCTTCCACAGCTTGTGAAAGCAAAAGACAGACTAGCTTGAAGTCCCCTCCCCTTTCATCTGATCAGAAAAGAATGATCATAATTCAAAGTCCTGTCCTTATGAGAGAACTGCCTCTTGCTAATCAGTTCTGTCTTCCAGTCTCTAAGCTCCCACCTCAGAGAACCTCTGAGTAAATGCATGGTTTCCACCCCTAGAGAACCCCATCCAAGGGCAAGAAATAAGATATTAGGAATCTTTATGTCTTGGGCACCAGAAAAGAGATTTCTGATTTGGAATGAGGGGAAGGGGCTAGAAAATATCAGGCTGTGCTGTTTTGTGTTTTCCCTGCCTTCTGTTTTTAGTTTCCTCCAGGAACTGAAGGACCACAGGAAATTTTTAGTGTTCAGCATATTGGATACTTTATATGAACATAAAAACAAGCACAGGACAGCCTATTGGCCATCATAACATTCCTCCCTTGCTGACCAGCAGCAAAACAAAGATAATGTATGACCAGCCTCTCCGATCCATTCATCTTCTCAAGATATGCCAGATTCTTAACCTGGAAAGATGCACGACAGTGAAAATCCATCTTTTAAATGTCATTGAAATAAGGCTACTACTTCAAACACAAAGTCGTCTTCTTTCCTTCACTATTACTAAGGAAAACTTTTCCAAATGGCATGCCCTCCTGAAAACTCAAATATAGAGAGAACAGGCCCACTACAAAAGTACGCATGTCTCTACGTGCCCAGAATATAAAGGGAGTCAAGTAGGCCAAGTGGAAAGCAAACAGGAAAGTCAGTGGAAAGCAGACACAGGGACCTCAAAGGTAAACCTGGCTTCTTAAGTTCTGTTTCTGATGAACTTTCTTGGGATTCTATGCCTGTGAGAGAAAGTAAAACACTGGAAAAGGAGGGCAAACAGTCTCAAAGCATAAAAAGGTGCCCAGTGGGTCTCTCAGACTCTGGCTGCAGCTTCTGCTTCTACCTGTTCAGATCCATCCATCCCCCTCCCCATCATACTACCTTTTCCTTCATCTCTTCCAAGGGTAATAAGCTCATCTACCAATGGCCCTGTCCTCTGGTGCCCATGGGGCCTGAAATTCCATTAGTGTTATTCTTGTATTACTTTTTCTTTCCTATGGGAACACAAGGGAGTAATGTTATAGCCATTATTCTAAGCAAGGAAGGCCAAAAGCCATGATGCCTTTTCTTCGATATATCTTCATGCTTGCTTTAAGAAAGAATAAATCATGTTTGCAAATACCCTGCTGGAAATTCTTTGTATAAGAATCCTACCTGCTTTAACTTTATTTCTTCCTAAATAGTTTAGCGAAGAACTTTCTCCGTTATATCTGCCCCCCACCCTGCCCCACCAAAAATCATACAAGGACATCATGGGTCAAAGTCACAATTGGATTATGGTTAAAATTATTTCCAAGAGCCCATACCTCTGACACCAAAAATAAAATTATAAAAGGTCCATTGGGATTATTGAAAAGATCCACCTATGGAAGAAAGCTGAAAGAATTTGGAGGATTACACAAATACTTTGTGAATCTAGCCAACAGTATGTCCTATATTCATATTCTTCAATTCTTTTTCCTTAGCCCTTTTTATCAGTGGACACACAACTATGCTAAGCATTTTACACATATTTTTTCATATAAATATTCCATCAACATATTTGCCATTTTAAATAGCTTTCTATCCTTAAGGACAGAAGAGAGATACACATGGCAACTGTCCCACATACACACATATACACGCATATTTGCATATACAACTCTTCTTTACCTTACAAGGAATGAAGCAACTTCAAACAAAAAGCTGACGATAATGGGAAATGATGACTTTTTCTCTTCCCAGTCTGCATCTCTGCATCCCCACAGATAAACCAAATAACAAAGTTGGTTTCTTTATTTACTCTCATGAAAGACAAAATGGTGCAAGTGTAGCATTTTCCAACTATAGCTCTATGTTAGAACCTCCAAGAGGATCTTTGAAAGAATATTAATACCTGGGCCCCACCCCTGGAGATTCTGATGTAATTGGTTGAGTGGAAAGGGCCTTAAATATAGAGTCAGATGGGCTTCCCTGGTGGTGCTATGGTTGAGAGTCCGCCTGCCGATGCAGGGGACACGGGTTCGTGCCCCGGTCCGGGAAGATCCCACATGCTGCGGAGCGGCTGGGCCCGTGAGCCATGGCCACTGAGCCTGCTCATCCGGAGCCTGTGCTCCGCAACGGGAGAAGCCACAACAGTGAGAGGCCCACGTACCGCAAAAAAAAAAAAAAAAAAAAAAAAAAAAAAAAAAAATATATATATATATATATATATATATATATATATATATATATAGAGAGAGAGAGAGAGAGAGAGAGAGAGAGAGAGAGAGAGTGTCAGATGGACCTGTATTTGAGCTCCTTCTCGATCACTATGAAGTATATACCCTTGGGTAAGTCACTGAAATTCTCTGCCTCAGTCTTCTAATCTGGACAGCGGGAATAGTATTTCAGAGATAATATACACAAAATTCCCAGCATACTCCCTGGCAAACAGTATATCTCCAAAAAGGGCAGCTTACTATTATTCATACTCACTAGTCTTCATGTTTCCTGACAGTAAAACAGAAACCAAAGTAAAAGAGAAGGTTATGCAGCCTTCAAGGATTCAAACATGTTTTAAATGTCATGCTGTTTAGGAACTATGTCCATGAAAAATTGTACATGATCTGAAATACTATTGTGACATATTAAAGAGGTAATACAATTCAGGGCTAAGCAATGATGTATTCTGACTCTTTCATCACACATTTCTTTTTATTAAATGTCTTTATCTAATTTAACGTAAATATATTAACTGCCTGGGTTTTTACATGACCAATGTTTTTTTAACCACAATCGAGTATAATAGAAAGCTCTTTAATGTTTATTTAACAGTAGAGCATTACTTGTGTGTAAACAAAGCCTGAAATTAGTGGTCTCTTGCATAATGGTATTGTTCTTTATTTTTACTTCCTAAGTTACATATGAATGTATGCTGCATACAAATCTGCGTGGATATAAGCTGGACACATTACCAAGATGCTATTAAGCTGTCATGGTCTGATAGTGCTCAGTGTCATCTCCTTTGTGTGGTGCCTTGCTACCAAATGCCTCCAATGCAAAATGTGTGACTGCAAAAATCAAGTACAAACAGGAAGAAGACAAACATGTGCAAATGTGGGGGGAAATCTTTTCCTTTCGGTACATTGACCTGAATTACAAACTGAGTTTTTTTGCTAAAGCAATCCCACGTTTCTATAAACACATCCCTCTAGCAGAAGAATACCAAAGAAAAAGATGCAAAAAGAGGTACGTTGATGACACCATAGGTCTTGACTTCTACAGGACGGCATATTCTTCCTCCTTTTCAGAGAAAAAGTTCCAGCCCTGTTACTAAAAGTGAAAATGAAGAATCCACAAGAAGAAAGGGTGTAGCTGGTGTGCAGAATCTGAGCACTCAGGCTCACGGGAAAGGGAGAAAGGGGACAATGGGCGTTCTCCATCCTCACATTCTAGACACTCGAAGGAATGAAAAGGGTCCTGGAAAAGTGCCCCGAGGCACCACCCCAAATGTTTTCAATTACTATTCTGAACATTCATGAGCATCAAAAACATACTATGCTGAACACAGTCTTTGGTAGGTATCAATCAAAAGCACACTTTTTTACAAATGAACAGTGGGAAAAAAGCTGCAACTCTGGCATCTTTATGCCTCCTGAATCTTTTCTCTGAGAAAATATTGCTTTTAATTGATGTTTGTTCTTATAATGGACTCGAGCCTTTGAGGTCTTACTGCTTAGAGCGCTCTTAATGTACAGTCAATCTACACAGAAAGTTTGAGCTGATTATATGCAGCTCAAAGGATTTCAAATCATCTCCCTAGAAGCTTTGCCTTTCTGTCAGAATTCCCAGATGAATTTCCTGGAGGCTGATTTTCAACAGAGTCTCCTGTCGGAAATGGATTTTGCACAGAAGTGAGATGCATCAAAAGCGGTGAGGGAGATGCCTCTGATTCCACTACACGGAGGAACCAAAGCAGCCTCTTCCCAGACACCAGCAGTGTTGTGCAGGCATGAAGCACTCCCTCACCCTTCTCCCCTGTGCTTTCCTGGCCATTTTCCCCTCTGGTTTCATCCTTCACATTTGGCTGGGCTTATTTCAGAGGTCCTGGGCCCTCTCTCTTGGAATTTCTACTAAATTCACTGGATTCGTTTGGTGTGCAGCTTTCTTGTACCTCTTCAGCATTTGGTGGGGTTAATTCTTTTTTTTGGGGGGGGCCTTATTACTACTTTATTTTTTATTTAATTTTTATTTTATCTTAGAGAATAGTTAATCTACAACATTGTGTTAGTTTCAGGTGTACAGCAAAGTGATTCAGTTATACACAAACATATACCTTTTCTTTTTCAGATTCTTTTCCCATAGAGGTTATTAAAATTATTGAATAGAGTTCCCTGTGCTATACAGTAGGTCCTTGTTGATTATCTATTTTATATATAGTAGTCTATATATGTTATGAATGGGGTTAATTCTTAAAAATGTGTTCATGCGAATGCAATGCCACATGTAGGCCTCAGTCTCTTTGGGGTCCTTCCCCTGCACCCTCATGTGTGGGGTCTGTACCAGCCCTCTCCCATCTCACCCAACATGATGAATGACTGAAATAGAAAACACAGTATCAGTGATGCAGGAGGAGTGGTCAAGATGGTGGAGTAGGAAGACCCTGAGCTCACCTCCTCCCTTGAATACCAAAATCACAGTTATCTACAGAGCAACTATTGATGAGAATGACCTAGAGACTAGGAGAAAAGAGTTCCCACCGCAAAAGCAGGAACCACAACAAGATGGGTAGGAAGGGCAGAGATGCTATACCACAAGACCCAAGGAGGGCAACCCACAAACAAGAGGAAGACTACAACTGCAGATTCTCTCCAAGGAGCAAGCCCCACAGGCTCCCCAGCCTGGGGGTCCTGCACCAGGGAGCCCCCAGAACATTGGGCTTTGAAGGCCAGCAGGGCTTGTGTACAGAACACTGCAAGAGCTATAGGACAGAGACTCCTCTGTGAGCACACACAAAATCTCACACACTCAGAGACCCAGCACAGAGGCAGGAGCCTGGGTCAGATGCCCTTGCTGATCTTGGAGAGACTCCTGAGAGGAAGGAGGCATCAGGACTCCCCCAGGGACACACATGCTAGTGGCAACCATTTCTGTCAGCTTGTTCTACCACGAGGAGACTGGTGCTGGAAAGAGCCATTTTGCCCTCTAGGTTTTTAGTGCCCTGGGCTTACTCACCTACCAGCCAGTCAGCACCAGTCCCAGGACACCCAGGCCAAGCAGCCAGCTGCATGGGATCTCAGCATCACTCACCAGGGGGATGGTACCAGTTGCAGGCTCCCCCAGGTTCCCAATCAAGTAGCTTCAGGACCCAGCACTGCTCACCAGCATCCAACAGCCTCCACAGGAAGCAGGACCTGACAGCCAACTGGCCAGGGACCAGCCCCACCTACCACCATGCCCACAGTAGTCAACCCCACCATCACAGAAGGACCCATGCAGCTCACACAGATGGCACTCCTATATCATGTCACTCTGAGGACCAGAGGGGAGTGTGCTGCTAGACCCCATAAAATGTGTCCTGCACAAGGCCACTTCTCCAAGATTGGGAAACATGACTGACCTACGACACAGAGAATTAGGCAAAATTAGGTGACAAAGGAATATGTCCCAAATAAAGAAACAAGATAAAACCCCAGAAGAAGAACTAAGTGAAGTGGAGATAAGCAATCTACCCAATAAAGAGTTCAAGGTAATGACTGTAAAGATGCTCTAAGAACTTGGGAGAAGAATAAATGAACACAGTGAAAAGTTTAACAAAGAGTTAGAAAATATAAAGAAGAACCAAACAGAGCTGAAGAAATAAAATTGAAATAAAAAATAAACTAGAAGAAAACAACAGTAGATTAGATGATAAAGAGGAATGGATCAGCAAACTGGAAAAAAGAGTAATGGAAATTACCCAAGCTGAACAGAAAAATTTTTTTTTAAATTTTAAAATTAGGACAGTTTAAGAGACCTTTGAGACAACATCAAGCATAGTAACATTTGCATTATAGGGGTTCCAGGAGAAAAGAAAGAGAAAGGGGCAGAGAATGTATTTGAAGTGATAGTAGTTGAAAACTTCCCTAACCCAGAAAATGAAATAGACATCCAGGTCCAGGAATCACAGAGAGTCCCAAACAAGATAAACTGAAAGAGATGAACACCAAGACATACTGTAATTAAAATGGCCAAAATGAAAGATAAAGACAGAATATTAAAAACAGCAAGGAAAAAGCAACAAGTTACATACAAGGGAGCGTCCATAAGACCAACAGGTCACTTCATTAGAAACTTTGCGGGCCAGAAGGGAGTGTCATGATATATTTAAAATGATGAATGGAAAAAAACCTACAAGAAGAATACTGTACCCAGCAAGGCTATCATTCAGATTTGAAGAAGAGATAAAGATAGTTATAGACAAGCAAAAGCTAAGAGTTCAGCACCATTAAGCCAGCTCTACAAGAAATATTAAAGAGACTTCTCTAAGTGAAAAAAAAAAAGACCACAACTAAAATAAGAAAATTATGAAAGGAAAAATATCATTGGTAAAGGCAAATCTCATTTTTGAGGTAAATCTCAAAAGTAGAGATAGTAGATCGACCACTTAAAAAGGTGCTAGGAAGTTTAAAAAACAAAAGTAGTAAAATCGTCTATATCCAAAATAAGTAGTTAAGGGATACACAAAACAAAAAGCTGTAAAATATGATGTCAAAACATTAAATGTTGAGGAAGGGTAAAAATGCAGGGTTGTTAGAATGCATTCAAACTCAAGAGATGATCAACTTAAAGTAATCGTATATATATTATCTTATATATTTAGTTTGATATGTATATGGTTGCTATATATAAAGCTCATGGAAACTACAAACCAAAAATCTATAACAGATACACACACATAAAGAAAAAAACCCAAACATAACATTAAGTTAATCATCAAATCATAAGGGAAGAGAGCAAAAGGAGAAAGAAACAAAAAAGAACTACAAAAACAGCCCCAAAACAATTAACAAAATGGAAATAAGTATATACCTATCAATAATTATTTTAAATATAAATGGACTAAATGCTCTAGTCAAAAGACATAAACTTCCTGAATGGGTAAAAAAGCAAGACCCATATATGTGCTTCCTATAAGAGAGTCACTTCAGATCTGAACACACACACAGACTGAAAATGAGGGGATAGAAAAATGTATTCAATCAAAATGGAAACAACAAAAAAGCTGGGGTAGCAATACTTATACCAGACAAAATAGACTTTAAAACAAAGGCTGCAACCAGAGACAAAGAGGACATTACATATGATAAAGGAATCAATCCAACAAGAAGATATAACAATTGTAAATATTTATGCACCCAACATAGGAGCACCTAAATACATAAAACAAATATTAACAAACATAAAGGAAGAAATTGAGAGTAATGCAATCATAGTACAGGACTATAACACCCCATTTACATCAATGGACAGATCTTCCAGACAGAAAATCAATAAGGAAACACTGGCCTTAAACAACACATTAAATCAGATGAATATATATATATATATATATATATATATATATATATATATGACATTCCATTCAAAAGCAGCAAAATACCCATTCTTTTCAAGTGCACATGGAACATTTTTCAGAATCAATCACATGCTAGGCCACAAAACAAGTCTCAGTAAATTTAAGAAGATGGAAATCATATCAAGCATCTTTTCTGACCTCAATGCTATGAGGCTAGTTGAGACAATGGTATAAGAAAACAACTGCAGAAAACACAAACAAGTGGAGGCTAAACAATATGCTACTAAACAACCAATGAGTCAGTGAAGAAATCAAAGAGGAAAGCAAAGATTACCTGGAGACAAATGAAAATGGAAACAAAATAATCCCAAATCTAGGGTCACAGAAAATGCAGTTCTAAGAGGGAAGTTTATAACGATACAAGTCTACCTCAGGAAACAAGAAAAATCTCAAAAGAAAAAAAAATAATCTTTACAACTAAAGGAACTAGAAAAAGGACAAACTAAATCCAAAGTCAATAGAAGGAACGAAATAATAAAGATCAGAGTAGAAATAAATGAAATAGAGAAAAAAAACAGAAAAGATCAATAAAACTAAGAGATGATTCTTTGAAAAGATAAACAAAACTGATAAACCTTTAGCCAGACTCATCAAGAAAAAAAGAGGGCCCAAATTAATAACATCAGAGATGAAAGAGAAGTTACAAGCAACACCGCAGAAATACAAAGGATCACAAGAAACTACTATGTACAATTATACACCAAAAAGATGGACAACATAGAAGAAATGGATAAATTCTTAGAAACACACAGTCTCACATGACTGAATCAGGAACAAATGCAAAACGTGAACAGACCAATTACCAGTAATGAAATTGAATCATTAATTTTAAAAAATTCCAACAAAGAAAGTCCAGGACCAGAGAGTCTCACAGGTGAATTCTACCAAACATTTAAAGAAGAGTTAATGCCTATCCTTCTCAAACTGTTCCAAAAAACTGTAGAGGAAGAAAGGTCCAAACTCATTCTGTGAGGCCAGAATCACCCTGATAACCAAAACGAGACAAAAACACCACAGAAAAATAAAAATTACAGCCCAATAGCACTGATGAACATTAATGCAAAAATCCTCAACAAATTATTAGCAAACTGAATCCAACAAGACATTAAAAGGATCATACACCATGATCCATGATCATCACTGGGATTTATTCCAGTGATGCAAGGATGGTTCAATATCCACTAATCAGTCATTGTGATACACCACATCAACGAAGTGAAGAAAAAGAAACATATGATCATCTCAGTAGATGAAGAAAAAGCTTTTGACAAAAGTCAACATCCATTTATGATAAAAACTCTCAACAAAGTGGGTATAAAGGAATCAAACCTCAACATAATATAGGCCATATATGATCAGCCTTCAGCTAACATCATACTCGACAGTAAAAGCTGAGAAACAAACCCACACTTATATAGTCAATTAATCTACAACAAAGGAGACAACAGTATACTATAGGGAAAAGAGCTTCTTTAATAAATGGTATTAGGAAACTGGACAGCTACATGCAGAAGAATCACACTGGACTACTTTTCCACACCATGTACAAAAATAAATTCTAAATGGATTAAGGACTTAAATGTGAGACCTGAAAACATAGAACTCCTAGAAGAAAACATAGTCAATAAGCTCTTTGACATCTGTCTTAGCCATACATTTTTTGGCTATGTCTCCTCTGGCAAGGGAAACAAAAGCAAAAATAAACAAAAGGGACTATATCAGACTGAAAAGCTTTTGTATATCAACACAACAAAAAGACTGCCTACTGAATGGGGGAATACATCTGCAAACTATATATCTGATAAGGGGTTAATATCCAAAATACACAAATAACTCATACAATTCAACATCAAAAAAAAAGGATTTAAAAATAGGCAAAGGATTTGAATAGACAGATTCCAAAGAAGACATACAGATGGCCAACAGACACATGCTCAATATCACTAATAATCAGGAAATCCAAATCAAAACCACCGTGAGATATTACCTCACACCTGCCATAATAGCCATTATTAAAAAGACAACAAGTAACAAATACTATCAAGGATGTGGAGTAAAGGGAACTCCCATGCACTATTGGTGGGAATGTAAATTGTTGCAGCCACTGTGGAAAACAGTATGGAGAGTCCTCAAAAAAAATAAATAAAATAAATAGGACTACCATACAATCCAGCAATTCCAATTCTGTGTATAGTTCCAAAAAAACCCTCAAAATCATTGATTTGAAAAGAAATATGCACCCTTATGCTCACTGAAGAATTATCTACAGTAGCCAAGATACGGAAGCAACCTAAGTGCCCATCAAAAGATGAATGAGGGCTTCCCTGGTGGCGCAGTGGTTGAGAATCCGCCTGCCGATGCAGGAGACACGGGTTCGTGCCCTGGTCCGGGAAGATCCCACATGCCGCGGAGCAACTAAGCCCGTGAGCCATGGCCGCTAGGCCTGCGCGTCCAGAGCCTGTGCTCCGCAACGGGAGAGGCCACAACAGTGAGAGGCCCGCATACCGAAAAAAAAAAAAAAAAAAAAGATGAATGAAAACAGAATGTGTGATATATATGTGTGTGTGTGTGTATGTGTGTGTGTGTATATATATATATATATATATATATATATATATATATATATATATGAAGAATGAAATCTTGCTACTTGCAACAACATGGATGGACCTAGAGGGAATATGCTAAGTGAAATAACTCAGAGAAAAACAAATACCATATGATTTCACTTATGTGGAATCTAAAAAACAAAACAAATGAACAAACATAACAACAGAAATAGAGTCATACATACAGAAAATAAACACAGGGGACAGGGATAGGGAGATGAGTGAAATAGGTGATGGAAATTAAGAGATACAAACTTTCAGTTACAAGATAAATGAGTCATAAGGATGAAATGTATAGCATGGGGAATATAGTCAATAATAATGTAATATATTTGTATAGTAACAGATGGTGACTAGACTTACTGTGGTGATCATTTGTAATACATCAAAATATTGAATCACTATATTGTATAACAAGAACTAACAGAGTGTTGTCGGTCAATTATACTTCCAAAACAAACAAACAAGTTTATAGAAAAAGAGATCAGATTTGTTGCTACCAGAGGCAGGACATAGGGGAGGGAGAATCGGATGCAGGTGGTCAAAAGGTATAAAGGTAAGATAAAAAAGTACTAGGGATGTAATGTACAACATGATTAATATAATTAACAGTGATGTATGTTATACATGAAAGAAGTTAAGAGAGTATATCCTAAGAGTTCTCATCACAAGGAAAACATTTTTTTCTTTTTCTCTTATTTTGTATCTATATGAGATGATGGATGTTCACTAAACTTGTGGTAATCATTTTATGATGTTTGTAAGTCAAATTATTATGCTGTACATCTAAAACTTATACAGTGCTGAATGTCAATGATATCTCAATAAAACTGGAAGAAAAAAAAGAAAAAAAATCATATTATCTAATTCAACAGGATACACAGGAGGCAGGAAACACTCTCTTTTACCTAAGTCTAGAAAGTATCTTCCTAATAGAAAAGGTTATAACCACAGAGATAAACCAATTATAAGAAAGATTTTTTTTTTTAATTTTTAAAGTTTTCTTTCCCTAATCATCCTATCTGAATCATAAACATGGCTCCAATTTCTGGCTTGCGCTTTTAATGTTCATAGCTTCCCATATTTTATACACACACACACACACACATACACACACACACACCAGCCACTGTATCTGGTTCAATGCGTCATTTGATTTCATGTCTTGGAACACCAAGATGTACTCAACTCAGGCAGCCCAACTGCCCTAGTGCAAGATCAGGCTTAGGAGTAAGGGGAAAGCAAAAGGGATGGGGAAGTAGTTTAAATTCCAATAAAGGAGCAGAAAGCTGGAAACATTACTTGGATCCCACCCCCTACAGCTTTCTAAACATCTTGGTATTTCTTCAAAATAATGGATATTGTAAATCAAAGTCAGGAATCCAAATACTACAGAGGCCCAGGAGCTAAGTGATGGATCCTGAATCAGGGGCCTTGGGTGGTCGCAGCTCAGGGCACTGTGCGATCCAGAAACATTCTCCACTATCCGATGGCATTTGTCTTGGCTTTTGTCCCACTGCAATACACCCTGCACTTGCTATATAATAGAATTCCTGAAAGTTCACCCTTGGCCCAGTGTGTTATGAATATTCTATCTGGGCAGGCGCAGAGTGAATTCTAACATCCAGCTGGGAACTCCAGCTGCCACATCTCCTTCTTCCTTGCCAGCTTCAGGTCTTTGCTCAAATGTCCCTTTTCAGGCAGACCTTCCCTGACCTCCTCTGCCAGCAATTCCCCTTCCCTTCTCTACTCTTCTCCATAGTTCTTCTCATCTGACTTAATATAACTGTTATTTATGTGTCTGCTTCTCCTTCTTTTAGGAAACAATCTTTGTAAGGGTAGAAATTCTGTCCATTTTTTTCACTGCTCTATCTTCAGCACCCAGAATGGTAGCTGGCACAAAGCAGATGCTCAAATACTTGCGGGTCAGATGAAAGACTTCATCCTTGACCGGGAGATGTCAAGAGTAACTGGCCCCATACGGGTCTTTTTTTTTTGGGGGGGGGGGAGCGTGCAGTATGCGGGCCTCTCACTGTTGTGGCCTCTCCCGTTGCAGAGCACAGGCTCCGGACGCACAGGCTCAGTGACCATGGCTCACAGGCCCAGCCGCTTCGCGGTATGTGGGATCTTCCCAGACCGGGGCACGAACCCGCATCCCCTGCATCAGCAGGCAGACTCTCAACCACTGCGCCACCAGGGAAGCCCCCGCATCCGGGTCTTCCAGCTGCTAATGGAGGAATGACAGAATACAAGGAGCTGAGAAGTCCACAAGATGAAAATGAACCCTAAGAGCAGCAATGAAGCCCCCACTACACCTCTCCTGATAATGGAATCAACTGCTTCGTAAAGGATGTGTGTTGTCATGGTGACACAAGGCAAGAGAATGGAGAAGATGGGAGGGAGCAATAGCTATACCATTTGGAATGCTTTGTTTCTTCAAGATGGATTTAACACACCTCACAGCTAACAACCATGGGACAGCAGCCAGCTCTAAGTTAGTACCTAATGCTTAAGGTTTGCAAATCAGACTATCTGCCCTGGAGAAATAGTAGGGAGGGCTCAAGTCCCACAGGTGGTGATGGGGCCAGAGTGGTGCTGTGATACAGTGGAGTGAGGGTCAGAATGGACTCGTCTGGCTTCCAGTCCCAGCCACGCTGATTCTAGCGGTGAAAAGCTGGAAGAAGGACCTCAGCTCTCATCTTCTTTGAGGAAAGAATTCAGCAAAGGGACCAATATTGTGAAAGAGATAAAAGCATTTATTAGAAGCAGAGCATGTGTGAAAAAACACATGGGCAGACTCAGAGTGAGTTACACGCCATAGGGGTGGTTTAGATTGTTTATATAGGGGCAGTTTTCTAGGTTTTTTTTTTCCTGGCCTATCATCTCCACATTTGGTCCTGGTGTGGCATGCATCTCTCAGCCAAGATGGATTCCAGCTGGCATCTTCTCCCTTCTTTTGTCCTTCCCCTAGACTGAGGGCCTGTGTCTGGCCGGGAAATCCACAAGAATGCACCCAATCAGGGCCCAATGCTCCCGCTAGTATCCCATCTCAAAGCATCAGCAGGAGGTCAACTACAGCTGCTCAGCCTGGGGCCTATCTCCTACTTCAATGCCATGGACCACGTTGCCTCGTGAGCTCAGTAAGGTACATACTGTAGTTCATTTACTGCTCACTCTATCTCTGAACCCATCACTTCATTTGAAGCATTTTTTGAGAATGCCTACCAGGTACAAAGCATTGTACCAGGTCCCATAGGGAAGAGAGCAAAGAATCAAGTACCTGCCCTCAAAAACTGAGTTATTCTGTGGAACGCTGAGAATGCTGGCTTGTATGAGCCTCTGAGTTGTATCTGGGTCAGGGGACCTATGGTGAAACCCGGGCTGAGAGAACTGTACCTTTCATATCTGCCTTCATTGGTCCCTTTTAAATCTTTATCTATATTCGCATGTCCAGGAATTCTAGAGATGCCTATTTCATCATTATTTTGTTTTAAGAAAGCTGTGTACTAGAATCAGCGCAGGACTTACTGGCTTTTTGTGACCCCAGGCCTTCCAGAAAATTAATACAATTACATTGTTAAGCACTCCCAAATGTGACTGAATCATTATATTCACTACGCCCAAAGGCAAGGAGCCCAAAAGAGAATCTACAGTTTTATAGGAAGGTGCCATAACAACCGTGACCACTATCACCCCCAAAATAAGACTACCCACCAAGTAAATCAGGTCACATGTGAAGGGAGTGGTTACTAGAACCTTTCAAACCAATACACACAAAAAGACGGGAGAATGTAAACTAAGAACTATTTTTTTTTTTTTTTTGCGGGCCTCTCACCGCCGCGGCCCCTCCCACTGCGGAGCACAGGCTCCGGACGCCCAGGCCCAGCGGCCATGGCCCACGGGCCCAGCCGCTCAGCGGCATGTGGGATCTTCCCGGACCGGGGCACGAACCCGCGTCCCCTGCACCGGCAGGCGGACCCCCAACCACTGCGCCACCAGGGAAGCCCCTAAGAACTATTTTGAACAAGAGTTGGGTGGGTGGAAAATGACTGGTAACAGGCTAAATCTGAACTTGTAGAGGGACTGCCAAGTCAAAGGCCAGCATCCAGAAACAGTCACAGGAGCCGTAATGGGTCAGCACCACACTGACATTTACATGAAAGGTACTGCTCAGAAGTCAGGGGATCTTTACATGGCAATCTCCTTAGTAGGTCATGTGTAGTGCTACACACTCCATTTTGAACATGTCCAGAGATGGGAGGTAAAAGAAGGCAAAGGGACAAGAATTGGCTATGATACCTAGAGAAGAGGTTAAAAATAATACTTCTTAATTAAAGAAATGAGACATAGTCAGGACTATGTCTGAAAGAAACTATCCAAAGCAAGAGTTTGGGGAGGTTAGTACCTTCATCTAACAGCTACTAAGTCTACCCACCAGAGCCAAGATTTCTCCTCCTAGGGGAAAAAAAACACCAGCAGCATGTTGTGGACATGGCAAATCTGAGTGCTGAGAGCAGAGATTTGTTGGCAAAAAGGAAAAGCTGCGATCTCCTGGGTGGGACAGTCAACACGAGGTTATATAAACCCCTAGGCAGAGTGGTACAGAAGCAACCCCTCAACAGCCCTCTCCTGTCATCTTGTTCTGAGATGCAGAGGGAGAATGAAACAAATAAATCCAATTTCCAATAACATTTTTAAAAATAAATTTATTTATTTTGGGCTGTGTTGGGTCTTCATTGCTGCGTGCGGGCTTTCTCTAGTTGCGGTGAGCGGGGGCTACTCTTCGTTGCGGTGTGCAGGCCTCTCATTAAGGTGGCTTCTCTTGTTGCGGAGCATGGGCTCTAGGTGCGCAGGCTTCAGTAGTTGTGGCACATGGGCTCAGTAGTTGTGGCTTGAGGGCTCTAGAGCACAGGCTCAGTAGTTGTGGTGCATGGGCTTAGTTGCTCTGAGGCATGTGGGATATTCCTGGACCAGGGCTCGAACCCGTGTCCCGTGCATTGGCAGGTGGATTGTTAAGCACTGTGCCACCAGGGAATCCCCTCCAATAACATTTTTGAACAGTGACATCACAGCCTTACATTTTGAAGTGCTAAGTAGTTGCCCCCTAGCATGCCAACACAGAATCAATACCATTTTTCAATTTCCTTCACAAAACAGAAAAATTGAGCATTTCCTAAAAGATACAGCAAGAAATACTAGCAAGAAAAACTTAGTTTCAATGTGTTTGTATATTAAAGTAATTGAATTAAAAACATGGGGCAGGGACAAAGTGATTCTTGTATTAAAAATTGCCTTCTCAAAAAGCTCACCAAGCAGTATCATACAATGAAGAACTTAAAAGGACTTAACCTTTCTGCTTGACCCATGGAAGAATTAAATTATATCTTCCCAACCTGATTTCTCCCATGAAATCTATTCTGTTTAGGAGGAAGGTCAAGTACCAAGTAAGAATGATTTAGTGCTGCCCTTCAAACCCAATTCCATAATCACACTCTTGTCTCAAAATACCAGCCGGACATCAAAGATGAAAAGAAAAAATGACACCAAAAAATGCAGCCACACTCTCAAGAAAATTATGAAGCTAGAATAGGACCATTTCAAATTCTATCATCCTCAAGTACAAATAGCATTTTCATTCATCAAATACTAAGCAAACACAGAGTCCATAGCTGGCCCCACTGTTAGCAGAATCTCACCTTTCACACCGAGCAGCAAAATTTGACTTCTTTTGAAAAGCTGCAGTGCTTACATTAAATTCTTTTCTTTCCCTTTCTGCCCATGCATAATAGTCACTTGACTCCAGAGAAAGGAAAATTTGACAACCCATGGCATTACTGAAAATTCTTCAAAAACAGGCAGAACCAAAATAGCACAGAGGACAAGGAGAGCAATGGTTTGGTCTATAACACAAACCTATCAAAAGCATGGAATGGAAAAAGAAATAGTCTTTATTGATTATTACCTGTGCAATGATGAACCAGGAGAGTTTTGGAGGAGGAAGATGTCATTTAAATAGAAGCCCTAAATCAAGTTTGAGCTAGGCAAGACAACTGCACATTAAAGGAATTTTTTCCGCTGCTCTCTCTTCTAAAGCACTTTTGAGGCATGCCAGAGATTAAAATTATTCTTCATGGATAAATCTGGGTTTTAATTAAATAAAGATGAATTAACCAATATAAGTTAATTGAGTACCAACTATGTGCTCTGCTCTCTACTACATCTTTACAAAGTAATAGAGGAAATGTTGTTTGGTTTCAGAAAGCTACAGTCTAACTAGGGTCATCAGACACCTTGGTGTCAGAAGCTAAATTATAGCGCAAAACAGCAAAATGTAAGTTGTCTCCAGGTAGTACATGACATAACTTATGGTTGCGTGATCAGAAGCGGTATAAATTCAAAGGAACAGGATGGCACCATGAACTTGGCAGACTGAGATGGGCCTTGACATAAGGTTAAAAGTTCTGGCACTTTTGCAGGAGAAGAAAGAACAAAAGAGTTGGGGAAGGAGGCACAGGAACAGAGCCTGAAGGCAGAAAGCCTTGAATCCACTTTGGGAAGCAGACAGTGCAGCTGGCTTGGCAACTCCTTTGAGGACAGTTCACAGCTGCTCATGTCTACGTTCAGGACATTTTATACATTAGGGGCTATCTGCCTAACACCCTTCGTCTCATGCTCATGGCAATGGACAAGTTTACCTACCTCTTCACCTGTTGCTTCTTTCTTTCTTTTTTCTCCTTATGATTGACCATCTTAACCTTTTTTTTTTTCTTTTCCTGGTACACGGGCCTCTCACTGTTGTGGCCTCTCCCGTTGTGGAGCACAGGCTCCGGACGCGCAGGCTCCGCGGCCATGGCTCACGGGCCCAGCCACTCCGCAGCATGTGGGGTCTTCCTGGACCAGGGCACGAACCCGTGTCCCCTGCATCGGCAGGCGGACTCTCAACCACTGCCCCATCTTAACCATTTTTAAGTGTACGCTTCAGTGGTACATTCATATCGTTGTGCAAAACATCACTACCATCCATCTCCAGATTCTTTTTTATCTTGCAGAACTGAAACTCTGTACCCATTCAGCAATAACTCCCCACCCCCTTTCCCCCAGCCACTGGCAATGACCATTCTACTTTCTTTCTTCCTTTATATATAAAAAAAAAAATCTCCTATTTTCTCCTGGAGGCCCCAGCCTCCAGTAATCACCATCCTACTCTCCATTACTGTGAGTTTGGCTTTCTTTTTTCTTTTTTTTTTTTTTTGTAAGATTCTACATGTAAGATCATGCAGTATTTGTTCTTCTGTGTCTGGTTTATTTCAGTTAGCATAATGTCCTCCGGGTTCATCTATGCTGTCACTGATGGCACAATTTCCTTCTTTTATAATGCTGAATAATATTCCATTGTGTTTGTGTACATCACACCACATTTTCTTTATCTATCCATCAACTGACGGATTGTTTCCTATTGTGAATAATGCTACAATGGGCATGGGAGGGCAGACATTTCTTTGAGGTAGTGATTGTATTTCTTCTGGATATAGACCCAGAAGTGGGATTGCTGGGTCATATGGTAGTTCTATTTTTAAATTTTTGAGGAAACTCCATACTGTTTCCATAATGGTTGTACTAATTCACATTCCCACCAACAGTGCACAAGGGATTCATTTTTCTACCTTTTCCAACACCTGTTATTTCTAATCTTTTTGATAAATGCTATCCTAACAGGTGTGAGGTGATATTTCATTCTGGTTTTGATTTGCATTTCCCTGATGATTAGTGATGTTGAGCATCTTTTCATGTACTTGTTGGTCATTTGTATGTCTTCTTTGGAAAAAGTCTATTTCTAGTCTTTTGGATAAATGCTATCCTAACAGGTGTGAGGTGATATTTCATTCTGGTTTTGATTTGCATTTCCCTGATGATTAGTGATGTTGAGCATCTTTTCATGTACTTGTTGGTCATTTGTATGTCTTCTTTGGAAAAAGTCTAATCAGATACTTTCCCTATTTTTTAATTGGGTTTTGTTTTTGTTTTTGCTATTTAGGTGTAAGCATTCCTTACATATTTTGGATATTAACATCTTACCAGATACATGGCTTCAAATATTTTCTCCTGTTCCACAGGTTGCCTTTTCATCTTGATTGATTCCTTTGCTATGTAGAAACTTTTTCATTTCATGTAGTCCCACTTGTCTACTTTTGCTTCTGTTGCCTGTGTTTTGGGTGTCAAATCCAAAAAATCATTGCCTAGACCAATGTCAAGGAGTTTTTACACTATGTTTTCTTCCAAGAGTTTTACAGTTTCAGATCCTACATTTAAGTCTTTAATCCATTTTGAGTTGATTTTTGTTTATGGTGTGAGATAAAGGTCCAATTTTATTCTTTTTCATGTGGACATTCAGTTTTCCAACACTATTTATTGAAGAGACTATTACTTTTCCCATTGTGTATTCCTGACACCTTTGTTGAAAATTAGTTGACTGCATCTGCATGGGTTTATATCTGGGCTCTTGATTCTGCTTCATTGATCTATGTGTCTGTTTTTGTGACAACACTGTACTATTTTGATTAATATAGCTTTCTAATATAGTTTGAAATCAGGAAATGTGATGCTTCCAGCTTTGTTCTTCTTAATCAAGATTGCTTTAGCTATTTGGGGTCTTTTGTGGTTCTATATGAATTTTAAAATTAATTTATTTATGTATTTATTTTTGGCTCTGTTGGGTCTTTGTTTCTGTGCAAGGGCTTTCTCTAGTTGTGGCAAGCGGGGGCCACTCTTCGTCGCGGTTTCTCTTGTTGTGGAGCACAGGCTCCAGACGCGCAGGCTCAGTAGTTGTGGCTCACAGGCCCAGTTGCTCCGTGGCATGTGGGACCTTCCCAGACCAGGGCTCGAACCCATGTCCCCTGCATTGGCAGGCAGATTCTCAACCACTGCGCCACCAGGGAAGCCTCTATATGAATTTTAAGAAATGTTTTCCTATTTCTGTAAAAAATGCAATTGGAATTTTGATAGAGGTTGAATTGAATCTGCAAATCACTTTGGGTAGTATGGACATTTTAACAATATTAATTCTTCCAAACTAGGAGCATATGATAGTTTTCTGTTTATTTATGCCTTCTTCATTTTTTTCCACCAACATTTTACGTTTTTCAGTGTACAGATCTTTCACCTCATTGGTTAAATTTATTCCTAAATATTTTATTCTTTTTGATGTTACTATAAATGGGATTGTTTTCTTAATTTCTTTTTCAGATAGTGTCTTTTAATATCTTTTTCAGATAGCTTGTTGTTAGTATAGAAACACAACTGATTTCTGTATGTTGACTTTGCATCCTGCAAATTTACTGAGTTTATTTATTAGTTTTAACAATTTTTTGGTGGAGTCTTCAGGGTTTTCTATATATAAGATCATACATTCCGCAAACAGAGACAATTTTACTTCTTCCTTTCTGAAATGGATGCCTTTTATTTCTTTTTCTTGCCCAATTGTTCTGTCTAGGACTTCCTCTACCATATTGAATAGAAGTGATAAGAGCAGGCACCCTAAGATCAAGTCCTGATCTTAAAGGAAAAGCTTCCAGCTTTTCACTATTGAGTATGATGTTAGGTGTGGGCCTATCATTTATGGTCTTTATTATGTTGAGGTACATTCCCTTTTTATATCATTCATTTAGAGTTTTTATCACAAAATAATGTTGAATTTTGCCAAATTCTGCACCCATCAATATGATTATATGATTTTTATCCTTTATTTTGTTAATGAATATTGTATCACAATCATTGATTCATATATGTTGAACCCAAGTGTACCTTGCATCCCAGGGATAAATCCCACTTGATCATGGTGTATGATCCTTTAATGTGCTGTTGAGCAGACATTGTTGATTGGCTAAGGTGACAGCCATTCCTAACCTGTACTAGGGTGCTGCCTCTTACAACAGAGGCTGGTAAGCTAGTTGCTTATTTTCCCAGACTCCCTCACAGGTAGAGACATTCACATGGCTCCATTCTGGCTGACAAGTCATAAAGGAAAGTCTAGTGTGGGCTTCCAAAAAAAGTAGGTGAAAAAGATAGGAGGAAGAAGCAATTCTGCTAACAATGCAAGCACTTCTCTTCTTGCCTTGAATATGTACATGAACCTTGGACCTCTCCAGCAGCCATCTTAAAATGAAGAGATAACAAGCAAGAATATGAAAAGTCCATCCAGGGAAGAAAGAGTGAAAAGATAGAAGGTCACTCATGCTGTAATTGAAATAATGGTTCAACCCTAACTCTATATTTTTTGTTGTAATAGTAAATAAGTATTAAGCCACCATTAGTTTATACTACTTTGTTATCTGCAGCCAAAAATATTCCTAACAAATTTACCTGCCCTCATCCTCCATAATGCCAAGTCTACAAGGATGCCTCAGGAGAAGCTATATACTTCATGCCTTTACTCTCAGGCTACAGCTAACTGTTCAACCATGAGGCCCTGAAACAAGTTCCTTCCTGGGATTTTTTAAACTGAATCTAGGAAGGAAACTCAGTCCTCTCACATGGCTAGAGTCTTATAAAATGTTAAACTTGGGTCATCAACAGCAATGGTTTTTGCACTGCATAGAATGCCTGTCTACAGTGAGAAACATAAGTGTCAATGTGCACATAAAGGAAACACGAAAGAAAGTCCTGGTGGGACTCAGTTCTCTGGTGCTGGCTGCTCCCGAGCCCAGCTGCACTGGTGCCCTTTCTATAGTTTGCTGGGTCAACCATTCTTTGAATTCCCATAAATCCGCCTTTTGGCCTAAATTAGTTTTGAGTTAGCTTTCCTTAATTTATAACCCCCAAAATGCAAACTATATATAATATTTCATATTCTTCCCAGAAGGACTTTCTTATGTGTTTTCCCTTAAACTAATATAAGATGCAAGTATGAATTTTCCACAAGGTCAAAGTATAAGAAAAAGGTAGAGTTAATCTTTTCTCCTAAATCAGGCTGGGAAATACTATTATTATTCTGGGTTCAAATTCTAGCTCTATCCTTAGCACTTTAGTGACCTTGGGTAAGTTATTTAACCTCTCTGGGCCTCAGTTTACTTATCTATAAAATAAGGATGACAACTGTAACTAACTCAGAGTGTTTCTAAGAATTAAATAAATCAATACATATAAAGAACTTAGGACAATGTGAGGTAATAAGGGCTCAGTAAATGTGAATATTCTCAGGCCTACCTCAAAATCCTAAAAATAATGAGATATGTGATCCATGAAAGATAATAAATGAAATTTCAGCCATGGGTCCAACAAATTAATCTTTTAAGAATCTACTGTTTTTGTAGCACTTCATAGTGCTTAAAATAGTACCTGATACTAATTCCTAAAATAAACCTATTAATTAGCTTATAACTCTAATCATTCTAGAGGCAAGTAAACCAAAGATTCAGGAAACTTAAACAGTATGTCCACGAGGGCATAACTAGAATTTGAACCCAAGGTTGTATGAATTATAAGGCTCAACTTTTCTCATAAAACCATACAGCTACAGGATAAGAATACATTCAATATTTTGGTTCTGGATAGTAAAGTAGAACAATTACAGTAGACTAATAAGGTCTAAAATCATATTTTAAAGCAAAAATTAAGTACAGATAAAATGGCCCTTGCAAAATCTCTTAATTCATCTATAAATTTCTAGCACTTGGGTCCTTAAAAGCACAAACACCAAGAATTAATTTTTTTAGTTTTTCTCTTTTTTGGTTTTTAAAAAAAATCTTTGAGGGAGGGAGTACATGGAGCCCCATGGGGCAAAAGGACATCTTTTTGTAAGTTCTTTTTTTGTTGAATTGGTGTAGCTGATTTGTGCCAGTAGAATATATAGTGTGACTTCATGGTGACCACTACTCAGGAGAGCACAGTCTTCATTGAATAGCATGGCTACCCACTCCTGATACAATCATTTAACTTCCCTTCCACCTTCAGGAAGGAGGAAACAGCTGACTCAAGGTCAGGACAGAAAAAAAGAGAAAAGTAAAAATATTCAAATATTTGTGTTTCCTCAAAAGAGTTAAGTAATTACATATTTGCCTTCTCACCCTATGGACAGATACTGCCTTCATACATCTGTATGTTTTAATAAATTTTGACATTTTAGCTAATATTGTCTGTTGAGCATGTATGTTTATTACCACTCTGGCTCAAAATCCCACAAATCATAACAGTAGAAAAAAATTTTAAGGACAAAAAAAAAAAACCATAAAGAAGAGGAGAAAAACAATTAAATTTTGAAAGCTGGAGAGGAATTGAAATTAGCAGACCAGATGAAGTGTTTCAGCAATGAGGAACCCCCTTTCCAAGAGGGTCAGTACCGCCAGCCCCCAAAGGACTCAGGATGGGGGGCAATGGATATGGATGAAAGATGCAAGTTAAGCAGAGAATAAGGGAATGGTTGGAAGTCAAAAAACAACCAGATCCCCTAGACTCCCTCCACCAAACTCCCTTATGCTGTCAAGCTACATCACACACCCAAGGGCATCTTCTTGGCAGGAGTAACAATGGCTCCAGGCAGCCCCCTTCCTGGGGCCCCGAATGTTCACAGGACACACCTGAGCAGTCTTTGCCCCACCAAACTCAGGCTATATCCTCCCATTTAACTGGATCTTTCCTTTCTCTCTACAGCATCCCCTGTACAGCAACTTATTCTTCACTGCCCTGCACAGCCTGTCCTCAGACACACATTTCAGTCTTGCAGCTAACTTGGAATTTTCTGTCTTTTGCTACCTAGCACCTTGGATGAAACAGAATTTAATATCTTATCACACTTACATAATCAAATATTATAAACCTAAATACTGTTTTTTAAAAACATCATGACACACCTATAATAGGGGAGGTGTCTGACTTGGGGTGAGGGGAAGAGCTAAATCCTTATTTGCCAAAGGAGAACATTAATAGATAATACCTAAAACTGAAAAATACATCAAGAAATGGGAGTATACATCAACAGATGAATGGAAAAAAGAAGATGTGGAATATATATATATATATATATATGCAATGGAATATATATATATAGACACACACACATACACACAGATATGCAATGGAATACTAATCAGCCTTAAAAATGAATGAAATAATATCATTTACAGCAACATGGATGGACCTAGAGATTACCATACTAAGTGAAGTAAGTCAGAAAGAGAAAGATAAATATCATACAATATCACTTATATCTGGAATCTAAAATACAACACAAACAAACATATTTACAAAACAGAAAAAAACTCACAGACATAGAGAACAGTCTTGTGGTTGCCAAGGGGGAGGGCGTGGGAGGGGGAAGGATTGGGAGTTTGGGATTAGCAGATGCAAACTACTATTCTGATATACAGGATGGATAAACAACAAGGTCCTACTGTACAGCACAGGGAACTATATTCAACATCCTATGATAAATCATAATGGAAAAGAATATGAAAAAGAATACATATATGTATAACTGAATCACTTTGCTGTACAGCAGAGATTAACACAACATTGTAAATTAACTAGACTTCAATAACAAGAAAAAGAAGTAGTATAAGTTTGTTTTTTGGAAACATGGATATTAAACAAAAGAAACAGCTCTAAAAGCTGGAAGCAGTTGGCTCTAGAGATTAGGAATGGAGCTGAGAGGGCTACTATCATTCATGGTGAGTTTTGCAGGACTGTGTGATTTTAAAATTATATGTAACCTTGAAAAAATAAAAATCAGACAAAATAAAATACATATGCAGTAATCTGTTCCCTCTTGTAGTTGCTAACTCTGTGTTCAGTTTTGCTTTCACATCCAACGTGGGTAAGTCACATCAGGATGTCAGAGTGATTAACCACAAGTGGACACTTTAAACAAGTCTGAGAAAATCCACACTGAAATACTATAAACTAGGAGATGACACATCAGTCCATAAAGTCTTTCCCAAATGTATTCTTTCACACGGTGAGGTCCTCTAATATATCAAAAATGATTCCATCGGTTTTTAAATCTGATTTACATATAGCTTTACAGCAATATATTCATTGAATGTAGAAAATAAGGGCTGTATTCAATCTGCAATTTCCACACTGAAGATGACGTGATTATGTGAGATCACTACCTTAAAAAAATTCAAAGAGTCGTTGGTTATATTTCAATCAAAATACCCACTTTCAAAATTTTTTGAATGAGGTGATCAATCCATTATGATATCGCTTAAAGCTTATGAGTTAAAATGAGTACTCTGTGAATGATTTTCTCACCTTTAGAATAGCTCTGAAACACAGATTCACAAACATTATTAGAAGTGTGATCAACCCTACTGAGGACTGTGGCAAATATAGGGCTTTAGTAAAGCTGACTGTTGAAACCTGCATTCACCGTCAACATTCAGCCGTTTTCCCCTCGTCCACAAAGATTGCCCTCAGATCACACCTTGTTTGATAACTTCCACGGCCCTGGATATTCTGGAGTTGTTCAAAACACTCAACTTAAATTTGTTTTTCATTACATCATAGTGACTTTGGCTTCTTGTGTTTGACACACCATAGGTTTCAAATTATAGTTTTTCACTTCAAAGGAAAACGTGTCTAGAAGTTCATTGCCTGCACTCACAAGATTTCCCATGTACATTTTCACAGATTTATAAAGATGCCTAGAACTACTGAAATCTCTGGGCATATGTCAACTGTGGACACCAAATTTCTACCATGAGCTTAGCTTAAAATTCCCTACTGTACAAGGTCTAGTATACAGAAAGGTCTAAAATGGTATCGTCAAATGTTATTCTTTTTATAGTTTTTTTGTGTGTGTGTGGTAGGCGGGCCTCTCACTGTTGTGGCCTCTCCCGTTGCAGAGCACAGGCTCCGGATGCTCAGGCTCAGTGGCCATGGCTCACGGGCCCAGCCGCTACGCGGCATGTGGGATCTTCCTGGACCGGGGCACGAACCCGTGTTCCCTGCATCGGCAGGCGGATTCTCAACCACTGCGCCACCAGGGAAGCCCTTTTTATACTTTTAAGAAGGTAAATCATGTAATATTTAATATAGTTTTTAGGAAATTATTTCCAGGCTCAGATAGTAATTGAAATAATTGGAGTGGCTAAAATCAAAAATTTTCAGGTAGTGCCAGTATGCAGCATTAGCATGTTTTTATAAGGCTTTTTTCATTATCCAACACATGTTTAAGGCTGTACATTAAATTCATTATCATTTTTTTCCTTATTAGAAAGCTTTATCCAACTGTCCTGGGGTACCCCACACTATATGTGTAGGTTTAAAAATCATTCTCCTAATCAGTGATAAAAATGAACAAAATCAGTTAACACAATATTGTAAATCAACTACACTTCAATAAAAAAGCTAAAATAAATTAACAACAAAAAATGAACAAAATCAAATCAACAATGAATAATACGTCATCATTATCATCAACAATGACATGAGGCAATGGTCCCACATTTCCAGCAATATAGGTGCCATAAATGATCTCCTTTGAGCTAAAAGAATATAGCAAAATTTGGCATTAACTTCCCTTCCTGACAAAGCAGTGCAGTGTAACCAGGAAATGCTAAAATGTCTCCAGCACCTCTCAAGTGTGAGGTTCCAGTGAGAAAGTGGGTAAGAGAGTGTGTCAAGAAAGATAGGAAACCCTACTTGAAATCAAGTCATCCCTCCTTCTATCCACAGCACTCAGGCCACAGGTCCTTAACCAGGAAACACACTCCAGGTGCCATCACTGAAACTGGGGACAAAGAACTTCAAGAAAAGTCAGCTGTGTAGGGATGGAGTACATGCCCCCTCCCCTCTAACAGGCCCTAAGCCACAGCATCATTGCACCTCCCTTCTCACAGAATGCCCATGCCCCCTGAGCAAGGAGAAGCCTCGAAAGCCCAAAGGGCAAGGAAGGCAAGGATGACACATGAACATACTCCCTCAAGTTGATAAATCAAGTGGTAGAAATGATATAACATAGACAGATGCCCAAAAGGCAGCTGATAAAATTCAGCATCCATTCCTAATTAAGACACTTTAAAAAATTGGAATAGCAGACACTTCTATAACATAATATCCTTAACAGTGAGAGTTTAAAAAAATCCTCATTGAAAGAAAGATTTTTAAAAGTCAAGGATGAAGGCTGGAAGTTTTAGCCAATTCAGAATAAGAAAATGAAGTAAGTGGCAAACACTTTTTGGAGGTTATTGGCAACATGCATCAAAAGGCCTTTTACTAACCACTTCCACTTCTAAGACTTTACCCTCTGAGATAAGCCACCAGAGGTGTGCACACATGCCTAAGGGCCTGTCACAATGGGAGGTGACACAGATGTAAACACCGAACAAAAGCAACTGTAAAGGAACACATGTGTGTGTGTGTGTGTGTGTGTGTGTGTATGTGTGGTCCAGCTAACTGTTAATACTATGCAGTCATTAAAAACGTTACCCAAACTACATAAGGATATGGGTAAATGATTGCTATATTGTAAGTACTGTAAAATAAGCTGAATAACAGGATGCTCTTCATTCTGTAAAAAAACAAACAAAAAACAATGCCCATGTCCACCTATGCACAGACATACATAGAACAATGTGCCTAAATTTTTAACAATCAACAGTACAAAATTATAAGTAATTTCTAATCTTTATACTATTTAAATATTTTCCAACCTTTATCTAGAGTAGACAAATATTCCTCATAAATTCTGGAAGAGCAGTAAATATGAAGTGGTTTTGAAGCATCACAGTAGGGTCTGTGCCAAGCCAGGGCAGCAGGCTGGAGTTCGGTAAAGTCCTAAAGAAAAGGCTTCCTCCAAGTGACACGACTGAAATAGAGGCAAAGACAAGACCATGCTGAGTACCAAATGCTTAGAAATTCTCAGTAACCCAGGAGGGAATAATTAGAAAACACACAAACACAGGATAATGGCTAGATCATCATGTTATCAGCCAAGAAAGACCTTGTCAGATGCCTTTTAAAAGAGGTTGTGAAGCAACCTAAATGTCCATCAACAGATGAATGGATAAAGAAGATGCAGTACATATACACAATGGAATGTTATTCAGCCATAACAAAGAATGAAATAATGCCATTTGCAGCAACATGGATAGACCTAAAGATTATCATACAAAGTGAAGTAAGCCAGACCGAGAAAGACAAACACCATATGATATCACTTATATGTGGAATCTAAAAAAAATAGTGATACAAATGAACTTATTTACAAAACAGAAAGAGACTCACAGACTTAGAAAACAAACTTACCAAAGGGGAAACATGGTGGGGGAGGGATAAATTAGGAGTTTGGGATTAACATATACACACTACCATATACAAAATAGATAATCAACAAGGACCTACTGTACAGTACATGAAACTCTACTCAGTATTCTGTAATAATCTATATGGGGAAAGAATCTGAAAAAGAATGTATAAATCTACATGTATAACTGATTCACTTTGCTGTACAGCAGAAAGTAACACAACACCGTAAATCAACTATACTCCAATATAAAATAAAAAATTAAATTAAAAATAGAGGGTGTGATAGTTACCCCAGTTTCAACAACTCCCAAAAAACAGCGTGAAGGATGGCCTAGCAGGCTACACTGTAGCATATTCTACTTCACAAGAAGGTGAAGGGAAAGATCACCAGAGTTGGGTACAAGATGCAGGGCAGTGGTGGTGTCTTTTGCACCTGTGCATCTGGCCGCAGGCCTTGGGAGAGCTACAGCTAGAAACCAAGTGGTAGGGGCTCTGAAGAGGAGCGTGTCTAAATGATCACAATGCAGAAAGCAAAGCAAGGAAGTCCATGATAAAGTTCACCGTCTGCACATCATGAGACAGAATCCCGCAGATTACAGGCATCACCTACTGGAAGAATATGAAGATGCTTCCAGTAGATACATCTCTCTGTGCGCCACGGAGGAGATGCGTAGGAAAGGGGGTGCTTGGAGGCAAGACAGTGCAGTCTGAGACAAACCCGAAGAAAGAGGTTTAAACAAAAGGTGGAAACTGCCCCTAAATGTCTCTTGTCCAGAAAATAGATTGGGTTGTTCAGAAAGGCTCCTCAGAATTTTATGAAGATTTTAAAGCATAATACACATTTATTGACTCAGCAAAAATATATGTATACTTTAAAACTTCCTTGTTCTGGTTCATGCCTTGTTCATGAGTTCTAAGAATAGAGTTTCAAGAACAGAGGTGAAACTCTTTAGATCAAAAAAATGACGTCCAGAGTCTAACATGCTTTCAAATAAGATATATTTTTCAGTTTTAAAAACAAGTCCCTGGCCCCTCTACCCACTAGATTCCATCAGCAACCTCCACTCTTGCAGTTGTGACAACCAGAAATGTCCCAGAAGAGGGGCAAAATTCCCCTCCCCCCATTTGAGAACGACATACCTAGCGGCATTTTGACCACACACTGGGATATTTCAAAGTCTGGATATTATAGACAGTTATTGGGGACTTTATAAACCTCAGTGCACTTGCTTAGAATCGAATTTAAGGAGAATAACAACATGATTTTTAGTTGTCTGCTGTGATTTAACCTAATCTGAGGAAAATGTTAAATTTACCAGAGGGTGTGTTAAAGGGTGAATCTCTTATCATAAAAATAAGACCATCTCATAAATTTTACAGAAAGTTTCAGTCATTCCTTTATGTTTCCATGGCTGGCAAGAAAAGTAGGACTAGGCTAGAAGGCAGAAGTATAAAATCCTGTTACCAACACAAACTACTGCATAATTAGCAGATTTAGGTTATGTTAGAATGAGCATATGTATATATCATCAATGGATTCTCCATTATATGCACACAAGAATGTTCTATTTGGTGAAAACAGTCACTAAGTGTGAATAAAGGGGTTTCTGCTGCAAAGTAAATCTATGGAAACATACTGAAATCTTGATACTCTGCTCTAATCTCTACCCATCTCTTTTCTTTAGATCATTTTTTCAGTTCTAACATACACTTTAGACACCAAGCACTTTTTGAGACTTCTTTCTATGAGAACGACACGCATCATTCAAGGGTATCTTTCAAGATGCCATAAAAATTGTATTCCTTCACAAATCACATTCACTTGTTTTCCATACTCTAAACATCCAATCCTCACCTCTCCAGGACCTTTTAGTTTAGATTATTATAAGATTAATTACTTGTTATTATTAATTACTATTGACTCAGAGAAACTTTTAGCTATTTTAGTTCCTTCTCGAATTTTCTTCTCTCCCTCCTTCTAAAGTCTGAATTCTTATCTTCAGCCTGTACTCTTCTTTCTCCACATGTTTCTCTCTCAGAAAACTTAGACACACTGACAGTAAAAGTACTAATCAAACAAAAATTTTTTACAGAGTGTTTCCTAAGAGTCCAGCCCTGGACCAGGTGCTGTGATGCAGGAGATGAGTAGATATGGAGGTTCTGCCCTGGATAACCCTGGAACACAGGTTCAGCCACAGAGTCAAAGAGCAGGAAATAAGAACACAGGTGCCCCTTAGCCGAGCCATCCCCCAACTCCAGGCAGGGCCGCTCCTCTGAGCATAAAAGTCCAGGCAGCTCAACACCAAGAGGGGCATGTGGGCTCCTGGTCCAGGCCTCAGCTCCATCACCTACAGTGTGAGGTGCACTGGGCGTGTAACTGCACAAGGGTCCACATCTCTTAGGCTGAACCGTATTAAACCACCGGTCTAGGACTGTTCTGACCTACATCAATCACAACAGCAATCTCATACGGTTCAATCTAATATAAAATGGGAATACTCATCTTACCAACACTCCTGGGATAATTTGGGAGGTTCAAATGAATTAATGCAAGCAAAGCACTTAGAACATTCCCAGCCCACAGTGAACATGCCACACAACTTTATTGTTGTCATGACTATTTTCTGATACTCATTTCCTTCCATGAATTTGAACTTCCTGATGTCTAAGCCTCTTTCTCACTCACCTCTGAGTTTACCCTTATCCTAACTCCAGCTCCTAGAACAGTACTGGGCGCCTAGTAAATGATTAATACGTGTGTGTTGATGAGTGAATAAATGAAGTGGAGCTGCAGAACGAACCACAAAGGTGGAGGAGGATTTGCACAAAGGGGTCGGCCCATGAAATCGGCAAGATTCAAATGTGTACAAAGGACTAGGGAGAGTGTGTTAAATGGCATGAGGGAGGGACTTGTACAAAGAATGGAAAGAATTCTGTGCAGGCTGGCCAGGGCCCCAGCTCTACAGAATGACCTGTGTGAGGGAGAAAAAGGCACTTCTCTGGGCCACTGCAGATGTCAGCCGCCACTAGCCGAGGATCAGGAGCCTTGGGCAGTGTGCACCCTGCACTACCAGCCAGAGTGACCCTGAGGTGGCTCCCTGAGAGGCAGCAGAGGACTTTGTTTTCCCAGCAGGTGCTCAGGACCTGAGTCTGCTTGTAAAGTGGCTGCTGCCATCAGCAAACCCTCTCCTCAAGGCTCCAGGTGGCCACTCTCATTTGCCTCTCTACTTCTAGACCTCAGCTAACAGACAGCACCCCATAGGGTTCGAATTCAGCTCTGCTACTTATGTGACCTGGGGTGAGTTAAACTTAACCTGTCTGTGCCTCAGTTTCCTCATCTGGAAAATGGGATGGTTGACACTTGCCACACTGCTGCTGTGAGGAGCAGGCTGAGAAGCAGGTATGCAAGACCCTCAGCTCAGGCCAGGCTCCAGCGACACCAAATGAGGGGCCCTGGGTACCACAGGCCCGGCTATATGATGTTTCCTGCGTTTCAAATATGAAGCGTTTGGAAAGCCAGCTATTCAAAATAAAAAGAGCTCTTTATAACCCTTGGGGATGGGGGATTATACATTCTCACTCTTTAAATTACCTTTCTTATTGAGTACAAGAAGTTGGTGCTATGTTTTTAGCTAATAAAACACTAATATTAGAACACTTCTGAGGATCAGAAACTAGGAGAAAGCATTTAGATTTTTTATATGTTCATAGTTGCAGTCTCTTATCCTTGGGAAGTACCCCAGAAGGATGGTTAGAATTCTCTTCCTCAATTTACAAACGAAGAAATTGAGGCTCAGAAACACAGACGGGCTGGCCGGAGGGCACACAGAACTAGTAGCAGAGCCAGCTGAAGCAGGTCAGGTTTTGAGGGATCTGGAGCTTATACAATAAGCGATGACCAAGAAAAAGAATTCAATGTTATGAACACAAAAGGAGGTACAGCACGTTGGAAGGACCCTTGCACGTGAGTGGGCTTGGAGCTTTAACTTTATTCACTGCAAGACAGTTCCTTCTCTGGCTGGGATTAGAGGTGATTTATTGCATTCAATGCCATGTTACGGAGTGTGTGGGGCCTATGCTCAGTGCTTTACTGACCATAATTCTGGAAGCACCCACCCACCCTCATACTCCCCAACCTCCCAACACCACTAACCCTGAGTGTGATGGCCAGTTTTGTGTATCAACTTGTCTGGGCTGCTGTACCCTATTATTGAATCAAACTCTAACCTTGGTGTTGCTGGGAAGGTATTAGGTAGATGTGGTGAACTTAAAGGAAATTACCCTCGATAATGTGGGTGGGTCTCATCCAATCAGTTGAAGACTTAAGAGCAAAAACAGGGGCTCCCCAGAGATCAGTTCTGCCTCGAAACTGTAACGTAGAAATACTGTCTGAGTTTGCAAGCTGAGGGCCTGGCCTACAGATTCCACACTTGCCAGCCCACAACTGCATGACCCAATTCCTTAAAATAAATCATCTATCTGTGTACACACACACACACACACACACACACACACACACACACGTATACACCTTTTCTATGTTTATAAATATAAGTACTTATAAATGTTACATAAATATACATTATACACACACATACACACGCATATGTATATCTACATGTCTCCTCTTGTTCCTATCTCTGTGCAGAACCCTGGCTGAAACGCTAGGCCCCCTCCTGCTCAGGGGGTGGGTATGGTCAGCTCTTCACTGGGTGTGCAGTTTGGGGTGATACACAGCACAGCACCGGGCCACCTCTTCCAGATGCTGGGACTCTGTTCCATGAATAAGCATTCCCCTCAGCCCTTTCTCATCACACCTGTCCTCATGGGAGAGTGTCACCCCCATCAATCCTTAGCCTCACGCTTCCCAACCTCCCAACACCATGACTGCACCCACCCAGGTGGGTAGAGGGCCTGGTGGGAATCATTCTAAAATAGGACAATCCAGGACTTTGCCCTGCACATACCCCCACTATTCAGAAGTCACGACTCTCAGCAGGAGGGCTGAATCCCATCCAGAAGTGTTTCATTTGTTCCATATTGTTTCAAAATAATTCAGGCCAACATTTTAAAATTCATTACAGTTCACATCAAAAACTAGCATTTCCAGTTTCCTCTGAAAATACTGCAATGCCTAGAAACACCATGGGGGTGGGGCTGGCTACTGCTTCCTTTAGGAGCAAGCGCTCACCTGTCCACGCGCATCTCCATCACATCCTTTATCACATCAGCCTCCTTCTTTTATTAAGGTTGCCCACTTGAACCCTATAATCCATCACTGGGGGGGAGGGATTTAAAAGTGACTTTGAAATCCTGCCACCAGCCAAGAGAGAAGTAAGGTTAGTTGCATGAAGCCTTTGGCCGTGGGCTGGATGGGCACCCGGGAAGGCTGGGCCCAGTTCCCCTGCATCTTTGTGTCTGCCCCCCCATCCCAGCAGGAACTCCCTGAGGGCCTGGCTGATGTGCAGCCTCCTGCACTCCAGCCCATTTATTGGTCATTAGAGCAAACAGGAGATGCACAGGGGAAAAAAATACAAGTTATTCATGTTTTCTAATCAGCAGTTCTCAAAATAGATTCAGTGGGTGCAGGAATTGGAAAATCTTGGTTGAGAGGGCAATTAAGGACTACATGAGACCTTTACTTTTAAATTCCTTCCAGCTCACCTACGTACAGTTGGTGCTAAAAAAAAAATCATCATTAGTAGGAGATGCTTTAAAAGTTAATATTCTGGTAGAGAGGAAAGGACTGTCACGAGTTATCTATATGATTATGAAACCACTTGAAAATAACAGCCGACGGCTCTGAAGTGTAGACTAGATCATGCGGTGGGTGACAAGAGGAAGCTGGTATTCATACTATGACAGATCTTTATTTGGGGCAACAGGCCTAATGAAACAGGGAATTTATCTATTCTTCATATTCTCCTTCAGCTGTTGGTAATCATGGAACAGAATGATGAAATCCTGAATTTACTACCATTGCCACTAGCAGACTATATGGTGCCTGTACACAAATTAAATACAGCTCTCCCCCCACCCCAAGCAGAACAGTGAGTACAAGGTACCGGGGGGGGGGGCTGGGTGTCATACAGGGGGGAGAAAAGCCCCACAGACACTTGAAGTGGCCAAAGGATAGTTGTGCCAGGGGAAGAAAAGGCAGCTCCACCTCTGATTAGATGGAGCTACCTGCCAGGGCGCATGGCTTGGTGAGCAGAGCATAGGCTGAATTTCAGTGCCAAGCTGTCTTCCTGTCTGGACACATCTATGCAAAACTAAAATAGCACCGCTGTCCTCAGCAGTCCTACCTGGGGGATAATATATTATAGTTTCTTGTCTACAAGTAAGATACAGGAAAAGAAAGGAGAGACAGAAGTCAGTTCCTTTTTATCAAATTAATTTTATTGAAGTAGAGGTGATTTACAATGTGTTAATTTCTGCTGCACAGCAAAGTGACTCAGTTATATATAGACATACATTCTTTTTTATATTCTTTTCCATTATAGTTTGTCACAAGATATTGAATACAGTTCCCTGTGCTACACAGTAGGACCTTCTTACTTATCCAGCCTATATACAATAGTTTGTGTCTGCTAATCCCAAACTCCCAATCCATCCTTCCCCCACACCCCTCCCCCTTGGCAACCATAAATCTGTTCTCTATGTTTGTGAGTCTGTTTCTGTTTTGTAGATATGTTCATTTGTGTCCTATTTTATGTTGTGTGTTTTTTTTTATTTGCGGTACGTGGGCCTCTCACTGTTGTGGCCTCTCCCGTTGTGGAGCACAGGCTCTGGACGCACAGGCTCAGCGGCCATGGCTCATGGGCCCAGCCGCTCCGTGGCATGTGGGATCTTCCCGGACCGGGGCATGAAGCCATGTCCCCTGCATGGGCAGGCGGACTCCCAACCACTGCGCCACCAGGGAAGCCCTGTGTCCTATTTTAGATTCCACATATATGTGATATCATATGGTATTTGTCTCTCTTTCTGAATTCCTTTGCTTAGTATGATGATCTCTAGGTCTATCCATGTTGCTGAAAATGGGATTATTTCATTCTTCTTTATGGCTGAGTAATATTCCATTGTATATATATATATATATATATATATATACCACATCTTCTTTAGCCATTCATCCACTGATGGACATTTAGGTCATTTCCATGTCTTGGCTATTGTAAATAGTGCTGCTATTTACATGAACATAAGGATGCATGTATCTTTTTGAATCATAGTTTTGTCTGGGTATATGCCCAGGAGCGGGATTGCTGGATCATATGGCAACTCTATTTTTAGTTTTTTGAGGAATCTCCATACTGTTCTCCATAGTGGCTGCACCAATTTACATTCCCACCAACAGTGTAAGAAGGTTCCCTTTTCTCCACACCCTCTCCAGCATTTATTGTTTGTAGACTTTTTAAAGATGGCCATTCTGACCCGTGTGAAGTGATACCTCATTGTAGTTTTGATTGGCATTTCTCTAATAATTACTGATGTTGAACATCTTTTCATGCGCCTCTTGGCCATCTGTATGTCTTCTTTGGAGAAATGTCTATTTAGGTCTTCTGCCCATTTTTTGATTGGACTGTTAGGTTTTTTTTACTGAGTTGTATGAGCTGTTTGTATATTTTGGAGATTAAGTCCTTGTCAGTCACATCATTTGCAAATATTTTCTCCCGGTCCATAGGTTGTCTTTTCATTTTGTTTATGGTTTCCTTTACTGTGCAAAAGCTTATAAGTTTGATTAGGTGCCATTTGTTTATTTTTGATTTTACTTCTGTTGGCTTGGGAGACTGACCTAAGAAAACATGGGTACCATTTATGTCAGAGAGAGAAGTAAGTTCTTTAAGTGAGTAGGAGCTAAACATATTTTATGACAGACCCAGACACTAAAGTCATTTACTCATCTGTTTATTCAACAGTGATTGAGCAGCTAATATGTGTCAGTTAAGGAGGAGTCAAAGGTGTCTTAGACATGGTCCCTCAAGATGCCAAGGAGAAGGATGTGTCAATAAGAGCTTAGCAGGTGTAATGATTTCAGAAGAATGTTGGAAGTTTGGGATTACTGGTGGGTGGGAAGGCTGCTGATGGTTAGGCTAGTGCTTTCTAGCCTTCATACTCACAGGCATTTCTGAAGGCTCTACCTGCATATTCTGCTTAGAAGGCGCAATGCTGAAAAATGGGAATTAAAACCAACATATCCAGTTTTTACAGTCACCCATTTCCTTAGAAAGCCAGGGGAAGACAGCTAATTTTAAAAGTGGTAGGCATCAGAGTGCAAAATTACATGATGAAAAATGTTCCTACAATAGTACAACTGGCTCTATTAATAAACGGAAAGGATTCATTTCTTTTTGCAACATAGCAAGCCAGGTACAGAAGGTTTGAGTCTAAAGCATGAATGCAAGGGGACAGATATATTGAAAGTATCTTTAAGGGTCCAATACTGTATTTTTAGTTACTAAAAATAATCTCATGAACCAGAAACTGGCTTCTTATTAACTGCTCTGAAAAATCCTCCAGATTCCAAGTAGTAACCAACCCATATTAAGTTCTATCCTCCTTTTCAAAGTTTAATCCCATGAGTATTCTGAGGGATATTAATAACAACAGACAATGGTTATTGACTCACTTTCTATATGCCAGGCATTCTTATGGCTGTTTTGCTATATTAACTATCTTAACACTTTTACAGCATTTCCTTTTCCCTGATAAGGAAAATAAGATACAGACCGTTTAAGTAATTTGCCCCAAAACACAGCGATAGTTAGCAGTGAGGCTGGGATGTCAACCAAGGCTATCTGGCTCCAGCATCTGGGCTGTCAACCACTGTACTTCACTGCTTCTGTGACAGTCATCATCTTTCTATTTCACTTATCCTACTGAATTATAATGATTGGCTTAGATGCTTAAGTTCCCCAGGACATCATGTGTTCCTTGAAGACAAAGACTCACCACTCACTAGCACAGGGCCTGCTACATATAAGGCAGCCAGTAAATATTTGCTAAATAAATGAATGACACATACGTATGCTTATGGTTCTGTCTTAAACTCCGTGTAGCCCTACCAAAAGAACTTACCACATATGTCACAGGAAACAGGCAAAACTAAGTGAAACACAGAAGCTGGGAGAAAAGAAAATCCTAAATACACAAAGGCAGGTGGTTGAAGAGTTTTGTCAAAATTTTCTGACAGCCTGCAATGCAGTCCCAGCTCAAGAGCATCTTCCAGGATGCTGGGAATAATCGCAAGAGGCCGACAAGGATCTGACTTTACAACCAGGTTAAGAGTGAGTGTGTGCTTGTGTGTGTGTGTGTGTGCATGTGTTTGCACACGTGTGTGTTTAGGGGTGGGGAGGTGGGGGCAGGGAGAATGAATACCAGCCTTTATAAGGTGTGGGCTGTAAATGAATGTGGCTGAAATACTGCAAATAGAATATAAAAGCTAACCACAGTGCCCAGACCAAGAAACCCAAAGGAACAATCCAGAGCTGCACAGAGAATGCAATCAACACCAGTCAGTACAATCAAAGCATAATCACAAGCTCATGCCAGATTTTCTGCTCTCACAGAAACCAGATAGAAAAATATACCCAGAAACTAGCTTTTACTCTTGACTATAAAGAGGGTAGATTATAGCTTTTAAAACTTTAGAAGAGTTAAAATGTAGAAAGTGAGACAGTATCTCCCAAAGAAGTAAAGAAATGCAATGTCCTCTTGGTGTAAAATCCAATGGAATGCACCAAAGATTTCATGAAACCTAATTCCAATCATCACCATCTCCCCTACCAACTCTAACATGGCTTCAAACCAGACCCGAGCCCAGTAACTTCCCCAAAGTTCCACTGGAAGATACCAGAACAACACCCAGCCACAGCCTTCAGGTTGAGGACCTGCCTATCACTGCAATAAACACCACCAAAATATTCACTGTCCAAACAATGGCCAGAGTAATTTTTTAAATCACACATTAGATTACACCATCCTTGTTTAAATATTCCCATTGCATCTATAATGAAACACCACGTGTCTACAAGGCCATGGGTAAACCCACTCATCTTATCTTACTCCCTGCCAGGCAGCCTGCAGTGGCCCTTCTGTGATTCAAACACTCGTAAGAAGTTTGCACCAGCTGCTTCTTCTGTTTCACAAAATGGCATTTCCCTAGATCATTTCCTTGTTCTTTTCTTCTTAGCATTCAAACTTCCCCTCCAATCTGTTATCACCTTACCGTTTTCTTTTTTTATATATAAATTTATTTATTTTTGGCTGCGTGGGTCTTCGTTGCTGCGCATAGACGTTCTCTAGTTGTGGTGAGCAGGGACTACTCTTTGTTGCGGTGCACAGGCTTCTCATTGCAGTGGCTTCTCTTGTTGCAGAGCACAGGCTCTAGGCACAGGGCCTTCAGTAGTTGTGGCACGTGGGCTCAGTAGTTGTGGCTTGAGGGCTCTAGAGCACAGGCTCAGTAGTTGTGGCGTACGGGCTTAGTTGCTCTGCGGCATGTGGGATCTTCCCAGACCAGGGCTCCAACCCATGTCCCCTGCATTGGCAGGCAGATTGCTAACCACTGCACCACCAAGGAAGCCCCCGTTTTTTTTCAATATTTTATTTTCACCATCTAAAATTATCTTGATCTGATTCGTTGATTTCTTTAGTATTGTTTTATTCATTCGGATCCAAGCAGGAAATAGATGCTACAAATAAATCAGGTGTCACTTATGGAAAGGGCTCCTTACAGAGGTGCAGGCAGAATGTGGGAAACTGTGGGACAGCACAGTCTCCAGACCAAGGGACAGGAGGGATGTGAGGCCTGGAGGGGAAGGGGGGTGCAGATGCTGGTATATGGAGGTGGAAAGGGTTTTGCATTTCAAGGGCCACCTGGTAGGAGCTATGACCTTCAGAAGCTGGTTCAGCAGACTCAAGGAGAGACAGGCAGTGGGTAAATGTCCCAAAGCCCACCCTCCCCTGCCCCCTGACCTCCAGCAGCTGCTCCCCATTGGCCAAGCTCAACAAAAACAAGAGGGCAAAGAATCTTTGAGTGAAAGCCAGGGATCAGCAATTTTTTTCAATAACAGGTCAGATAGTCGATATTTCAGGGTTTTTGGGCCAAAGGGTCTCTCTCAGTTCTGCTGTCTCAGGGCAGAAAGTAGCCATGGCCAACAGTAAACAGATGAGACTTGTACGTACTGACACTGAAACTCAAGTCTCATGTCATTTTCATGTGTCATGCAATATTCTTCTTTGGATTTTTTTCATGCTTTCAAAACTACACAAATCATTCTTACTCACAGGCCATACAGACAAAAAAAGTACGCCCATTCCCTCCACTTCTATTTAACATAGTATTGGAAGTCTTTGTCAAGCCCTGGACAAGAAAAAGAAATGAAAGCCATCCAAATTGGCTGCTGGGAACCCACGAGGACTTGACACACAGGGGGCTTGGCTATTTCAGGGGGTCCATGCCAGAGCCCCTTCTAACCAGGAAGCCTCTAACACCCTCCTCCAAACTGCCCTCAAGGTCCTGATTTTTCCTCTGATGGCACTGGCCAGAGTTACACCACTGTCCTGTACAGATGGAAAATCTGGGCTGTAGACCCTAAGTTAACGATGCAAAGCCATTCTGTTGGTGTGGCATCCTTGTCTTGTTCCGGATTTTAGAGAAAAAGCTTTCAGCTTTTCACCACTGAGTATGATGCTAGCTGTGGGTTTGTCATTAATGAGTACTTAATTTTGTCAAATGCTTTTTCTGCATCTTTTGAGATGATCATGTGACATTTATCCTTCCATTTGTTAATGTGGTGTCTCACATTGGTTGATTTGAGAATACTGAACCATCCTTGCATCCCTGGAATAATCCCACTTGATCATGGTGCATGCTCCTTCTATATATTGTTGAACTTGATTTGCTAATATTTTGTTGAGGATTTTTACATCTATATTTATCAGAGATATTGGTCTGTAATTTACTTTTTTTGTAGTGTCTTTGTCTGGCTCTGGTATCAGGTAATGGTGACCACTAAGAATGAGTTTGTTCCATCCTCTTCAATTTTTTGGAATAGTTTGAGAAGAACAGGTATTAGCTCTTCTTTATATATTTGGTAAAATCTCCCTGTGAAGCTGTCTGGTCGTGGACTTTTGTTTGCTAGGGTTGTTTTTTTTAAAAAATTACTAATACAAGTTAATTACTAGTGATTGGTCTTTTCAGATTGTCTACTTCTTCCTAATTCAGTCTTGGAAGGTTGTTTTTTTCCAGACATTTTTCCATTTCTTTGAGGTTATACAATTTGTTGGCATATAATGGTTGACAGTATTCTCTTATGATTGTTTGTATTTCTGTGATAGTGGTCGTAATTTCTCCTCTTTTATTTCTTATTTTGTTTATTTGGGTCCTCTCTTCTTTTCTAAATAAGCCTAGCTAAAGGCTTATCAATTTTTTTCTTTTCAAAAAACAGCCCTTGGTTTCATTGATCTTTTCTATTGTTCATTTTTTTGTTGACTTATAACTGTATTTGTTTGAAACAGGTAGTCCTTTAAGTTCAAACACATTCTAAAAGATCCACATTTTTTTACCCCCTTCCCCCACACTTTGTGTTTTTGATGTTATACATCTTCATGTTTATCCTTTTACTAATTATTGTAGTTATACTTGATTTTACAAATTTTTTGTCTTTTAATCTTTATACTAGCTTATTTAAGTGGTTGATCCTCAGCCTTTACTATATATTTTCGTTTACAAGTATGATTTTTTTCCTTTCCTATAGATACTGACTTCTTGTTATAATCTTTTCTTTTCCACTTGGAAAAAGACCCTTTAACATTTCTTTTAGGGTTAGTTTAGTACTGATGAACTCTTTTAGTTTTTGCTAGCCTGAGTTATTTATCTCTCCTTCAATTCTAATGATAATCTTGCTGGGAAGTTATCCTAGGTTGAAAGTGTTTCCCTTTCAGCACTTTAAATATATTATACCACTCCTTTCTGGCCTGCAATGTTTCTGCAAAAAAGTCAGCTCATATCCGTATGAGGGTTCCCTTGTATATGACTTTGTTTTTCTCCTGCTGCCTTTAGAATCCTCTGTTTATCTTTCACCATTTTAATTATGATATGTCTTGGTGTGGGTCTGTTTGGGTTCATCTTGTTTAGGATTCTCTGTACTTCTGGAACCTGGATATCTATTTCCTTCTTTGGGTTTGGGAATTTTTCAGCCATAATTTCATTAAATACATTTTCCACCCCCTTTTCTCTCTCTCTCTCCTCCTTCTGGAGCCCCTATAATGTGAATTTTGGTATGCATGACGTTGTCCTAGAGTTTCCTTAAATTTTTTTAAAATTTGTTTTTCTTTCTGCTGTTCTGATTGGGTGATTTCCATTATTCTCTCCTCCAGATCACTTATGCATTCTTCTGTTTCACCTAATCGCTGTTCAGTCCTTCTAGGGTGTTTTTGATCTCAATTATTATATTCTTCAGTTCTGACTGGTTCTTTTTTATATTTTTAAAAATATTTTCTAGTCCTTTGTTAAAATTCTCACTGTGTTCATCTAGTCTTTTCCTCATTTAGTTAGCATTCTTATTACTAATTCTTTGAATTCTTTATCTAGTAAATTGTTTATTTTTGTTTCATTAGTTGTCTTTTTCAGAGGTTTTCTCTTATTCTTTCAATTGACACAAATTCTTCTGTCTTCTCATTTTGCTTATCTTTCCCTATCTCTATAAAATTAGGTGAAACAGGCCTATTCTGGTTGTGAAGGGGTGTCCTTGTGTGGGAGCATCCCTATACAGTCTGCGTGTGCCAGCTGCTTTGGTGGGCGAGCTGGTGAACACAAGTCACGTCTTCCTCCAGTGTGGGCTGGCAGCTCTCACCTTGGTAGGAGGTGGGGCTGGAGATGGATGGGCTAGAGCCAGAGCCGGGTGTGAGCCGGGGCTTCTCCTGTGCTCAGTGGCCAACATCACTCTACTAGGGGCAGGGGCAGTTCTTAAGTTGCTGGATCAGAAGCCCTGAGGGTTGGGGTCCAGGCTGGTGCAGTTCTTTTTAAGGGTGTGCTCTTCCCCATCCTAGCACCCCCACCCTCATCCCCAGAGGGGAGCCATGCTGAAGTAAGAGGGGCTGGCATGGATATTTGGTGAGGACCGGGGCACTGGGTGTGGCAAAGTGGCCACTGTCAGAGATCCAATCTGCCTCTGATGCACTGTCTGTACAATCACCAGTAACGGCTGCCCCCTCCCTGCTCAGACACCATTTAGAGTTTGAGCCACCACAGCATCTCATGGCCGAGCTTTTTCCTCAGTCATGGCAGCCCTTGCTCCCATGTGGAGCTGCGAGATAAAACAAGGCTTTAGGGTTAGGAGCATTCACCTGACTAGGCTGGGGTGTACACCAGTGTAGTTGAGGGAAACCAGTCAGCTACCCTCCTGGTTTCAGTCCACCCTCTCCATCCTGCTTCAGAAGGAAGCAAGCATTTGTATGCTCCTCATGGCAGAATCCAGGCTTCCCACAGCCCTCCTGTTAGCCCCACCAGCCAAGGGGGCTCATCTTCCCTGTGTCAGACCCCAGGACTGGGATGCCCAATGTGTGGCTTGAACCACTCATTCCCAAGGGAGGGTCTCCACCTCTATCATCTCCTGTTTCCTCTGAGTCCCCTCCCAGGGGCACAGGTCCTGACCCAATCGCTTTTCTTCTCTTCCTACCTGATTACATATGTATCTTTCTTACAGCCTTGGTTGTGCAAGAGTCCCTCTGGCAGTTTCCAGTTAGTTTTCAGTGAGAACTGTTTCACATGTAGATGTATTTTTGGTGTGTTTATGTAGGGAGGTGAGTTCTGTGTCCTCCTACTCCACCATCTTGATCCAATTCCAGGATACATAATTATTTTAACAAAATAGCAGATTTGCATTTAGTTTAATATATAAATAAATGTGGCATAAATAGTCATTTTTGTACTAGGAATATATCATATTTCTTTTTAACATGACAAGGCTCAGACTTTTACAAAAAAAAATAGCTGAAGTTCCATATTAATAGGAATTTGTTATTTACACCACTTCTGCAAAATTCACTTGTGTGATTATTTTGGAAAGCCTCCTGCCACTGAGGTCAGGCCTAAATTCTAGAATAAGCTTCCTTCCGTGGGTGCTCTACCTCAATGAATTTCCTGAAATAGCAGTCCCTTTGCCCCAGCTCTCACGGGTCTCTGATGACAGTGGCCCCTGAGAGCCCTAAGTCTGTGGCGACTCTTCCCCATCAAGCACTCAATCAGATGACTGACTCCCCATGTACCTTTTAAAATGTACTAGACAGCTTTAAACACAAAGTCAACAATGAAATACCTAAGAGTGAGAGATATCTTCCCACCCAAATGATCACATCATCTTCTCTTCTCCACCCAAAGATAGACCCCTTCATCATCATGCTTTGTCCCTACTCTCAGCTGCTCTCCTATTCATCTTCCTGCATCCAGCAACAAGGATTTAAAGGTCCTGAGTACAGCACTGGGGTTACAGAAATTATGACAATTCTGCCTCACAAGGAAAAAGCAAACAAATGAATATTCTTATTGAGGAGCAGAAATATATACACATTAATTTTTGACCCAAATAACAATGCATTTTGTGGCATTAGTATTTTTACTAAGTATTTATAACAAACAATCTTCAATGAACACAGTGACCTTGTTTTCAGAAGCATATAGCACATCACAACAAATAAAAAATAATTTAAGAGTAAGCAGAATCCAAAGTGTTTTAAGTGTTCCCACTTGAAACAACAGGAGAGCAAGAAGAAAATTCAACACGGAGGCAACAATCATGGCAGCATGACTGAGCCCCAAAGCAAAGCAGAGTGGAATATTTATAAAATAATTTCAACAGCCCTATACATGGGCTTATCTCCAGTTTCATAACCATGAAGCCCACATGGTCCATGACCATGAATTCACTCCAGTATCCTGTCTGAGACATGAAAAGGCCTCTCCATTTCCAATTCCCATGGGGAGTCAGCATCTGATTTTATTACAGAGACTCAAACTTAACATGACAACTGATTTTAAATATACAGTTTCCTAAGAGTTCTGAGATTTGGCATGCGGAATTTTGCTTTTTAGCATGGGAAACACAATTCCCTAAAAGAGAAACCAATTTGTTAATCAACAGGCCTGAGTCTTGATTATCAATTAAACAGAATCTAAAAACATCTCAATTGATGCTAAACACATATATGCAGATGGTCTCATTCAGTCCACATATCTCAAGAGAGAAAACTCTAGCCCATTCATGGAAATTTTATCTCCTACAAAGTGATGGGAACATGCCATTGAATGCAATTGGTCTTTTAAAAAGAATAACATTGATATTTGTATGAGAAGTGATTTAAGAAAGTTGAGTTAGAACATGGCCTGGGATTGGGTGTAGCAATAGGATTTTGAAATAAACAAAATTCTACAATCTTTTATTGGCAAAAACCACAGTATTCTTGACTTATGTGAGTATAAAGTATTCAATATTATCTTTAAAAATGCAGTCTTTCCCAAGCAAGATTCATATTGACCTCCATGGAACTTCTAAACTTGAAATAACTTTAGGGATGCTTCCAGGTGCTTCCAATTTTAACAAACTCACTGAAAGACAGTCAAGCCTTTAAAAACTTTCCCTGAACACCAGCAATTTTCTTTCAGGTATCATTATTATGGGAGATACTAAGAAAGTTTCTTTTTAATCATTCATAAGATTTCATATCTGTATTATACTAAAATCTTTCATTTTAAGACTATATCAAAAACTGTTCCAAAATGGTGAGGATTGTGCTTTGAAATATAAAACTTTATTGGTAAAATTAAAAGAGGTACTCTGTAAATATATGGACAATTAAAACATATTTCCAATAAATGTCTTGTTTATGCACAAACATGGACCACTTTGTACAGTAATGAATATTTTCCTCAGAGTTCTCTATCTGTAAAGTTTGCCATGTGGGACAAGATGTGAATTTGGCTGGGCTGTTTACCAATTATTCCAGAGTGCTTGCAAATAGCTTCCCGTGTTTGATCAGCCAAATTTTCCTACACTCACAGGTGTGAGAATAGGAGAGATTTGGGGAAGGAAAAAAAATGGGACTGTCATGTGATTATAGAGCTTTCCATTTTCAGAAGTGATACTACTCCAAGAACCATACAGCTTTCCAATCTGAGAACATTCATTCTTTCTTTCTTGTTTTCTTAATATTCCCATTTGCTTTCTCTCTCCTTTACCCATATGGGGTTAGCTGACAGAAGATCAACAATAGAGAATTTCCTTAGAAGAAATTTGGCAAGGATGTCTTTTTTTTTTTTAAGCACAGGAAAGCAAATCTTCCAATTCAATGGAGAAGAAATTACATTTTCAACCAATATTGCCTAAAAATTTTGCTAATTTGGTAAAATAAAATAAAATTAGAGTCCCACCTTATACCACACACTCAAATAAATTCCAAATGAATTTAAGAAGTAATGTATAAATGACAGAGCATAGGCAAATACTTAATTTATTTGGGAGAAAGATTTTCTAAGAAAATATGCAAAGGAAAAGGTAGGAGGAAAAAATCTTAAATTATTTTCTTAAAGAATGCGATAATAAAGTTCTTTTACTACTCAGGTGTAACTACAATTAAGATAATTTTTCTACTTATAAAACTTTTACACTCTCACATGTGAAAATTTAGAAGCCACAAAAAGAGTAAAAACAAAACAAAAAACATGCTTAAATCACCTACAATGCCACTCCAAGAGATAGCCACCATTCATGTTTCCTTATGTCCTTTTATTTATCTAATTATTTAATATTAAAAAGCGAGGGACAAATTAGGGGTATGGGATTAAGAGATGCAAACTACCATATATTAAAAAGATAAGCACCAAGGATATACTGTATAGCACAGGGAATTATACCAATGATCTTCTAATAAACTTTAATAGAATATAAGCTGCAAAAATACTGAATCACTATGCTGTACACCTGAACTAACACAATATTGTAAACCAACTATACTTCAATGAAAAATAAATTAAATTAAAGCAACTGTCTTTTAAAAAAAAAAAGGATACCATATATATACACTGGGCCAATGGGATTGTGCTTTGAGGTTGTTTGAGAGGGAATACACCCCCAGACTCCAGGCATGAGGCACATAACCCAGATCCAAGACAGTTAAGACTTGATATGCACTGTGGCCACAGTGCACCACGCAGGGAAGGATACATGACCCATTCGGAGCCAGTTAGACTGCTGGGACTTCCAAAAAAAGAACCTCACTCCTCCTAACTGGCTTGGGGCCATGTTTGGCAGCCATCTGTGACCAGAAAGGGAGCTGCTGTGTGAGCACAGAGCAGAGGCACTAAAAGCAGAGCCAAGAAATAAGGAGAAACTCAATTCTAATTTAAGCCCTGAAGCCAACGGAGCCTAACGCCAGCCCTACCCCCAAACTGCTGAATTATATGAGCCAATATACTTAATTTCTCTTGAATTGATCATGTTGAGTTTTCCATCATTAGCAACTGAAAATGCTCCCAGATTTGTCTGTGAGCAGGGGATAAAAATAAACTCCATGAAGAAGAAAAGAGAAGCCTCCTACACTGTTGGTGGGAATGTAAATTGGTGCAGCCACTATGGAGAACACTATGGAGGTTCCTTACCAAACTAAAAACAGAGTTACCATATGAACCAGTAATCCCACTCCTGGGCATATATCTAGAGAAAACCATAATTCAAAAAGATACATGCACCCCTATGATCATAGTAGCACTATTTACAATAGCCAAGACATAGAAACAACCTAAATTTCCATCAACAGAGGAATGGATAAAGAAGATGTAGTACATATGTACAATGGAATATTACTCAGCCATAAAAGAGAATGAAATAATGCCATCTGCAGCAACAAGAATGGATCTAGAGATCATGACACTAAGTGGAATAAGTCAGAGAAAGACAAATACCATATGATATCACTTATATGTGGAATCTAAAAAAATGATACAAATGAACTTATTTACAAAACAGAAACAGACTCACAGACATAGAAAACAAACTTATGGTTACCAAAGGGGAAAATGGGGGGGGGGGTGGAGGGGTAAATTAGGAATTTGGGATGACATATACACACTACTATATATAAAATAGGTAAAAAACAGGACCTACTGTATAGCACAGGAGACTATACTCAGTAACTTTTAATAACCTATTATGGGAAAAAATCTTAAAAAGTATATATATACATATAACTTAAGTTTTAACTTATGTGATTTAGTTACATATATGTAACTTAATTACTTTGCTATACACCTGAAACTAACACAACATTGTAAATCAACTATACTTCAATAAAAAAATAAATTTTAAAAAATGAAAAATAACTTCCATGAAGTTAGGTTTCCAATAATCAACACCTCTTTTTCACCAGTAGTTTCCATTTTCTTAGCTTAAACCTATGAGGGATCCATTTCTGGAGATGTGGATTCACACAGAATTGTCTGAAAATTAGCACTAGAGCTACCTGAAGAAAAACCATGAGGAAAGGTAAAGAAACGATGGACCATAAAACTGCAGCCATGCTATCAAAGTTACTAAGCAAAGTCTGGGGACATACGTAGGAATTTCTGTTGCAGTAAAGGATTTGGCCTGTTTTCCTTGGATTATGGGACTGTTTGGACCTGTCACTGTAACAGAACCTGTGTCTTCTATGGTTTTCCTCATACTCTCACTCTGAGAATCTCCTATACCCACAACTCTGGCTAAACGAGTCCAAAAATGGTAATCTCTTCCAGAGGAAAAGAAACAAAGGAACAGCTCTAACCACACTAAGGTATTTCACAGCTTCTGTTACCAGCTAGATGCCAATCATTGCCTTGAAGGATGAATAATTATGCACTAAAGTGCCACACCCATCAATCAGTAACATGAACTTATTTTATTTTTTTAACATCTTTATTGGAGTATAATTGCTTTACAATGGTGTGTTAGTGTCTGCTTTATAACAAAGTGAATCAGCTATACATATACATATATCCCCATAACTCCTCCCCCTTGGGTCTCCCTCCCACCTCCCTATCCCACCCTTCTAGGTGGTCACAAAGCACTGAGGTGATCTCCCTGTGCTATGTGGCTGCTTCCCACTAGCTATCTATTTTACATTTGGCAGTGTATATATGTCCATGCCACTCTCTCACTTCACCCAAACTTACCCTTCCCACTCCCCATGTCCTCAAGTCCATTATCTATGTCTGCGTATTTATTCCTATCCTGCACCTAGGTTCATCAGAACTAATTATTTTTTTAGATTCCATATATATGTGTTAGCATACAGTATTTGGTTTTTGCTTTCTGACCTACTTCACTCTGTATGACAGACTCTAGGTCCATCCACCTCACTACAAATAACTCAATTTCATTCCTTTTTATGGCTGAATAATATTCCATTGTATATATGTGCCACATCTTCTTTATCCATTCATCTGTCAATGGACATTTAGGTTGCTTCCATGTCCTGGCTATTGTAAATAGAGCTGCAGTGAACATTGTGGTACATGACTCTTTTTGAATTACGGTTTTCTCAGTGTATATGCCCAGTAGTGGGATAGCTGGGTCATATGCTGGTTTTATTTTTAGTTTTTAAGGAAACTCCATACTGTTCTCCATAGTGGCTGTATCAATTTACATACCCACCAACAGTGGAAGAGGGTTCCCTTTTCTCCACAACCTCTCCAGCATTTATTGTTTGTAGATTTTTTGATGATGGCCATTCTGACAGGTGTGAGGTGATACCTCATTGTAGTTTTGATTTGCATTTCTGTAATGATTAGTGACGTTGAGCATCCTTTCATGTGTTTATTGTCAATCTGTATATCTTCTTTGGAGAAATGTCTATTTAGGTCTTCTGCCCATTTGGGGATTGGGTTGTTTGTTTTTTTGATATTGAGATGCATGATCTTCATGTAAATTTTAGAGATTAATCCTATGTCAGTTACTTCATTTGTAAATATCTTCTCCCAGTCTGAGGGTTGTCTTTTCGTCTTGTTTATGGTTTCCTTTGCTGTGCAAAAGCTTTTAAGTTTCATTAGGTCCCATTTGCTTATTTTTGTTTTGATTTCCACTTCTCTAGGAGGTGAGTCAAAAAGGATCTTGCTGTGATTTATGTCACAGAGTGTTCTGCCTATATTTTCCTCTAAGAGTTTGATAGTGTCTGGCCTTACATTTAGGTCTTTAATACATTCTGACTTTATTTTTGTGTATGGTGTTAGGGAGTGTTCTAATTTCATTCTTTTACATATAGCTGTCCAGTTTTCCCAGCACCACTTATTGAAGAGGCTGTCTTTTCTCCATTGTCTTGCCTCCTTTATCAAACATAAGGTGACCATATGTGCATGGGTTTATCTCAGGGCTTTCTATCCTGTTGCATTGATCTATATTTCTGTTTTTGTGCCAGTACCATACTGTCTTGATTACTGTAGCTTTTTAGTATAGTCTGAAGTCTGGGAGCCTGATTCCTCCAGCTCCATTTTTCTTTCCCAAGATTGCTTTGGCTATTCGGGGTCTTTTGTGTTTTCATACAAATTGTGAAAATTTTTGTTCTGGTTCTGTGACAAATGCCATTGGTAGTTTGATAGGGATTGCACTGAATCTGTAGATTGCTTTGGGTAGTATAGTCATTTTCACAATGTTGATTCTTCCAATCCAAGAACATAGTATATCTCGCCATCTGTTGGCATCATCTTTAATTTCTTTCATCAGTGTCTTATAATTTTCTGCATACAGGTCACTTGTCTCCTTAGGTAGGTTTATTCCTAGGTATTTTATTCTTTTTCTTGCAATGGTAAATGGGACTGTTTCCTTAATTTCTCTTTCAGATTTTTCATCATTAGTGTATAGGAATGCAAGAGATTTCTGTGCATTAATTTTGTATCCTGCTACTTTACCAAATTCATTGAATAGCTCCAGTAGTTTTATGGTAGCATGTTTAGGATTCTCTATGTATAGTATCTTGTCATCCGCAAACAGTGACAGCTTTACTTCTTCTTTTCTGATTTGGATTCCTTTTATTTCCTTTTTTCTCTGATTGCTGTGGCTAAAACTTCCAATACTATGTTGAATAATAGTGGTGAGAGTGGACAACCTTGTCTTGTTCCTGATCTTAGAGGAAATGGTTTCAGTTTCTCACCATTGAGAATGATGTTGGCTGTGGGTTTGTCATATATGGCCTTTATTATGTTGAGGTAAGTTCCCTCTATGCCTACTTTCTGGAGGGGTTTTATCATAAATGGGTGTTGAATTTTGTCAAAAGCTTTTTCTGCATCTATTAAGATGATCAAATGCTTTTTCTCCTTCAATTTGTTAATATGGTGTGTTACATTCATTGATTTGCATATATTGAAGAATTCTTGCATTCATGGGATAAACCTCACTTGATTGTGGAGTATGATCCTTTTAATGTGCTGTTGGATTCTGTTTGCTAGTATTTTGTTGAGGATTTTTGCATCTATGTTCATCAGTGATATTGGCCTGTAGTTTTCATTCTTTGTGACATCTTTGTCTGTTTTTTTGTATCAGGGTGATGGTGGCCTCGTAGAATGAGTTTGGGAGTGTTCCTCCATCTGCTATCTTTTGGAAGAGTTTGAGAAGGATAGGTGTTAGCTCTTCTCTAAATGTTTGATAGAATTCGTCTGTGATGCCATCTGGTCCTGGGCTTGTGTTTGTTACAAGATTTTTAATCACAGTTTCAATTTCAGTGCTTGTGATTGGTTGGTTTATATTTCCTATTTCTTCCTGGTTCAGTCTTGGAAGGCTCTGCTCTTCTAAGAATTTGTCCATTTCTTCCAGGTTGTCCATTTTTTTGGCATATAGTTACTTGTAGTAATCTCTCATGATCTTCTGTATTTCTGCAGTGTCAGTTGTTACTTCTCCTTTTTCATTTCTAATTCTATTGATTTGACTCTTCTCCCTTTTTTTCTTGATGAGTCTGGCTAGTGGTTTATCAATTTTGCTTATCTTCTCAAAGAACCAAGCTTTAGTTTTATTGATCTTTGGTATTGTTTTCTTCATTTCTATTTCATTGATTTCTGATCTGATCTTTATAATTTCTTTCCTTCTGATAACTTTGGGGTTTTTTTGTTCTTCTTTCTCTAATTGCTTTAGCTGTAAGTTTAGGTTGTTTATGTGAGATGTTTCTTGTTTCTTAAGGTAGGACTGTGTTGCTATAAAGTTCCCTCTTAGATCTGCTTTTTCTGCATCCCATAGGTTTTGGGTCATCATGTTTTCATTGTCATTTGTTTCTAGGTATTTTTTGATTTCTTCAGTGATTTCTTGGTTATTTAGTAGTGTATTGTTTAGCTTCCATGGGTTTGTATTTTTTCCAGATTTTTTTCTGTAATTGATATCTAGTCTCATAGTATTGTGGTTGGAAAAGATACTTGATATGATTTCAATTTGCTTAAATTTACCAAGGTTTGATTTGTGACCCAAAATATGATCTATCTTAGAGCATGTTGCATGAGCACTTGAGAAGAAAGTATATTCTGTTGTTTGGGGATGGAATGTCCTATAAATATCAATTAAGTCCATCTCATTTAATGTATCATTTAAAGCTTGTATTTCCTTATTTATTTTCATTTTGGATGATCTGTCCATTGGTCAAAGTGGGGTGTTAAAGTCCTCTACTATGGTTGTGTTACTGTCGATTTCCTCTTTCATGCCTGTTAGCATTTGCCTTATGTATTGAGGTGCTCTTATGTTGGGTGCATAAATATTTACAATTATTATATCTTTTTCTTGGATTGATCCCTTGATCATTATGTAGTTTCCTTCTTTGTCTCTTATAACAGTCTTTATTTTAAGTCTATTTTGTCTGATATGAGAATTGCTACTCCAGCTTTCTTTTGATTTCCATTTGCATGGAATATCATTTTCCATCCCCTCACTCACTTTCAGTCTGTATGTGTCCCTAGGTCTGAAGTGGGTCTGTTGTAGGCAGCATATATCTGGGTCTTGTTTTTGTATCCATTCAACCAATCTATGTCTTTTGGTTGGAGCATTTAATCCATTGACATTTAAGGTAATTATCGATATGTATGTTCTTATTACCATTTTCTTAGTTGTTTTGGGTTTGTTATTGTAAGTCTTTTCTTCTCTTTTGTTTCCTGCCTAGAGAAGTTCCTTTAGCATTTGTTGTACAGCTAAAGCTGGTTTGGTGGTGCTGAATTCTCCTAGCTTTTGCTTGTCTGTAAAGGTTTTAATTTCTCCATCGAATTTGAATGAGATACTTGCTGGGTAATCTTGGTTGTAGGTTTTTCACTTTCATCACTTTAAATATGTCCTGCCACACCCTTCTGGCTTGCAGTTTCTGCTGAAAGATCAGTTGTTAACCTTGTATGTTATCTGTTGCTTTTCCTTTGTTGCTTTTAATATTTCTTCTTTGTATTTAATTTTTGGTAGTTTGATTAATATGTGTCTTGTCAGGCTTCCCTGGTGGCGCAGTGGTTGAGAATCTGCCTGCTAATGCAGCGGACACGGGTTCAAGCCCTGGTCTGGGAGGATCCCACATGCTGCAGAGCGACTGGGCCTGTGAGCCACAACTAGAGCCTGCGCATCTGGAACCTGTGCTCCGCAACAAGAGAGGCCATGATAGTGAGAGGCCCGTGCACCGAGATGAAGAGTGTCCCCTGCTTGCCACAACTAGAGAAAGCCTTTGCACAGAAACAAATACCCAACACAGCAAAAAAAATTTAATTAATTAATAAACTCCTATCCCCAACATCTTAAAAAAAAAAAAAAAAGTATGTGTCTTAGCATGTTTCTCCTTGGATTTATCCTGTATAGGACTCTCTGCACTTCCTGGACTTGATTGACTGTTTCCTTTCCCATATTAGGGAAGTTTTCAACTATAATCTCTTCAAATATTTTCTCAGTCCCTTTCTTTTTCTCTTCTTCTTCTGGGACCCGTATAATTTGAATGTTGGTGTGTTTAATGTTGTCCCAGAGGTCTCTGAGACTGTCCTCAAGTCTTTTCATTCTCTTTTCTTTATTCTGCTCTGTGGTAGTTATTTCTACTATTTTATCCTCCAGGTCACTTATTCTTTCTTCTGTCTCTGTTATTCTGCTATTGATACCTTCTAGAGAATTTTTAATTTCATTTATTGTGTTGTTCATCATTGTTTGTTTGCTCTTTAGTTCTTCTAGGTCCTTGTTAAACGTTTCTTGTATTTTCTCCATTCTATTTCCAGGATTTTGGATCATCTTTACTATCATTACTCTGAATTCTTTTACAGGTAGACTGCCTATTTCCTCTTCATTTCTTTGGTCTGGTGGGTTGTTACCTTGCTTCTTCATCTGTTGTGTGTTTCTCTGTCTTCTCATTATGCTTAACTTACTGTGTTTGGGGTCTCCATTTCACAGGCTGCAGGTTTGTAGTTCCTGTTGTTTATGGTGTCTGCCCCCAGTGGGTAAGATTGGTTCAGTCAGTTGTGTAGGCTTCCTGGTGGAGGGCACTGGTGCCTGTGTTCTGGTGGATGAGACTAGATCTTGTCTTTCTGGTGGGCAGGACCATGTCCGGTGGTGTGTTTTGGGGTGTCTGTGACCTTATTATGATTTTAGGCAGCCTCTCTGCTAATGAGTGGGGTTCTGTTCCTGTCTTGCTAGTTGTTTGGCATAGGGTATCCAGCACTGTAGCTTGCTGTTCATTGAGTGGAGTGCTGAGATGGAGATCTCTGGTAGAGCTTTCACCATTTGATATTATGTGGAGCCAGGTGGTATCTTGTAGACTGATGTCCTGAACTCGGCTCTCCCACCTCAGAGGCACAGGCCTGACACCCAGCCAGAGCACCAAGACCATGTCAGCCACACGGCTCTGAGACAGTCACAGCTGTTTTTAGGATTCGAGACAGGGATTCAGGGTACAATGCAAAGATGGTGTGCTCCATACAAGACAATCTCCTTTTCATCCTGAAGCCATCTGTAGAGAGTTACTACACCCTGGTGACTGATAGCACTCTGGTAACCAAGGTGGTGGAAGTGGACGGTGACTCAGGCCAGAATGCCTGGCTGTTGTAGCAGCTGCTCAAGGCCGTGGAGCCTGGGCTGTTAGGCTTGTGGGTGCTCAACAGTGAGGTGTGCATGGCCTGGCTGCTCAGTGAGTACGACGTGGCCAAGCACAGGCTGGTGGTGCTTGTCAAGGACAATGGCGAGCCACCACTGTTGGCCAGCATCACACTGTACGTGTTGCTGGTGGACAGCTTCTTGCAGCCCTACCTGCCAGCCCCAAAAACCAGTAACATGAATTTACTGACCTCCTATTATGTGTCCAGCATCATGCAAAGTGGTCTCTAAACCATAATATGTATTGACACTGTATTAAAATGTCAAAGTTATTTTTGCAGCTCCTAAAGTGACATGTGGGAAACACCATGCCGGCCTTTCCACTGTGTCCACCAACCACACAGTTGTGTGTGACAATGGCCACAGGCACCGACTTACAAAGGCACCGATCAGATTTCATTTCTAGAGGAAAAAAAATCACCTTGATGACAGTTTTATAATCGTGTCACTGTGTGTGTATGTGTGTGTGTGTGTGTGTGTGTGTGTGTGTGTGAAAGGTAATTGTCAAATGCAGAAAATAAGAAAAGAGGGATAAGACTAAGATACTAACAGTGTATAAAGACCATTATGAGTAGTGTTTTATTCTGTTTTTACAGATTTAGACTTAAACTACAGCATCCAGTCAGCTCTCCATATCCTTAGGTTCCACAACTGTGAATTCAATCAACTGCAGATTGAAAATATTTGTAAAGAACAATTCAAAAAGTTCCAAAAAGCAAAACTTGAATATGCTGTGCACCGGCAACTATTTATGTAGCATTTACATTGTATTAGGTACTATAAGTAATCTAGGGACTTCCCTGGTGGTCCAGTGGTTAAGAATCCACCTTCCAATGCAGGGGACGTGGGTTCAATCCTTGGTCGGGGAACTAAGATCCCACATACCGTGGGGCAACAAAGCCCAGGCTCTAGAGCCCTCATGCCACAACTAGAGAGCCTGCACACCACAACGACGACCCTGCAGGCCACAACAAAGAGCCCACATGCTGCAAGAAAGAGCCCATGTGCCACAACAAAAGATCCTGCATGCTGAAACTAAGAACCAATGCAGCCAAATAAATATTAAATAAAAGAACTGAAGAAACTAAAAAAATTATTGCTAATAAAAAATAAGTAATCTAGAGATGATTTAACATATATAGGAGGATGTGCATAGGTTATATGCAAATAATATGACAATTATATGACAATTGAGCATCCTCAGATTTTAGTATCTGCCCAGGGTCCTAGTACCAACCTCCTTCAGATACCAAGGAATGACTGTAATTTGTTTTTCTTGTCTCTCTTCTTGCTTTGGGGGCATATAAGAGACAGAGAACAGAAAAACTGTAAGGAAAAACAGCACCATTCCATTGAGAAATTTTCAACAGCTGCTGAGATTGTGGCCTGCCACAAGAAGGTCAAAGCTTTGAAACACCAAAGCACCAGAGACACAGCAGTTGGCTATGCCACAGAGAAACTTCTGACCCCATGAAAGGAAGCAAGGTGAATTAGGACATCAGGATCATTAAGAGTTAAAGGGAAATTAGGACAAATGGAAGCAGTTGTTAGCAACTGTTTTTCCTAAGGGAAAACTGCATCTGTGGTGGACATTTACCGACTGACCTCTTGGCTACTGAGCATGCAAATGTACTCTTTGGTATTGGTAGAATAATAAACCAAGGCACACCCCAACCCATCCCAAGAGCCAGTCATGTAATCCAAGCTTCAGCCATTGCACACTTTAGTGTAACTTACAATCTTCAGCAAAGTGGCACAAGATCATAAATGATGAAACAGTTAGGTAGCCCCTGTCGCTGGATGCCCAGAGCTGCCTGTTCCTCATCTATCACCAAGCATCATCCTTCAGTCTACTATCCATTCTGCCATCTACTCAGTATCCCTTCTCTAAATGCCCTCTTTATTTTTTACCTTGGACAGAATTGGGATCTGTTGCTTACAGAAAAGGCTCTTAACTGATGAAGTACCCAACCACACCTCAGTGTTTGTATTTCTTTGACACTTACTCTAAGATGCATGGCATTCTTTTAAAGCTCAATAACAGATACAAATTAAGATTAGGAGCATTTGCAGGATATGTACCCATTACCTAGACCTTGGTGGCTCAGAGTAATTTGTTTCTTGACTAAAAGTATCCCCACAGCCATAATCCACACATATTACCATGATCTGTGGGTTACTTTTACAGCCACAAAACCTCAAGGCCAAACCTCCAACCAACCTAACCCATGTCCTTCTAAGAAGGAAAGAGAAATGAAGGAAGGGAAGAGAAAGAAGGAAAGGATAAAAGAGTAAAAAAGGCAAAGGAGGAAGGAAGGAAGGAAAAGAGAGAGAGAAAGGAAGGAAGGAAGGAAGGGAGAGAGGGAGGGAGGGAGGGAGGAAGTAAAGAAAGAAAGAAAAGGGATCACAGTATCTTTTAATACTATTTTTCAGGGAAAATATATACATGTTCTTGATTTTTTAGCAATCTTTCCACTCCTATGATATCAAAAAGTTCTACTTTTTATCCAGTATAATTCACTAATTTGTGTCTCCTTTATCCTAATTTATCTTGGTAACTTAATTCATTATTTTTCTGGGAAAGATACTACTGTGTTTCTAATAGCACAGGCTATATAGTGGGATCATTACCATCAGTACTAGAAGAAAGTTTTGTTAACAGTAAACCATAAATGTTAATAGCTATATTTGGATAGGGGGGAAAAAAAGTAAACCCAACTCAAAAAGATATGCCTATCAGGTCTATTAGTAATGCTGATGGCTGCAGTTTACAGATTATCTACATCTGCCAGGCACCAAGTGGGATGCATTACATACATTCTCAGGAGTCTTCCATGACAATCACAGGGAGGAGGGACCATGCTCCCACGTTACTGATAAGAAAATCAAGACAGGTCAAAGCTAACCTAAGGCCTGTCTTCTTCCCAAAACACTATACCACTCACAGCTGCTTTTGCTCCAAGGAAACCAGGCCACACCACCCAAGTAGCATCACAAGGTCGGCTGCCCAGACTGCAATAGTCATAATCAACTAGTAATTAAAGCTCTACAAACCCTTTCAAGTGATGTCATCACTTCCCAGAGAGTTTCAAAAGAATCTTGAACATTCTCCAAAAAGATACGACCATTTATAGACTGATGACATTCAGTCTGATTCATACCTTATTACCAAAAAGAATGAAGTGGATTATTTAAGAAAAAAATTCTATAAATTAAATTGAATTCATTAAATCATGCTAGCAGGCTCTGAAAGAAGATGAGAGCTGGGCTCAGCCTGTGTTTTTGTGTCTAACTCTGCAGAGCATAAACATCATCCAAAGTCCTTGAACCAGTCGCCCAAGGATGTCTTTAAGCTTCTGGACTGCAGGACTCTTGCCCAGAAATGCTGAGAAGTTTAAATATCCTTTGGTTTGTGTCTTATGGCCTCTCAAGTTCTTTGTCCACCCTTGGCTGAAATGCAAAGGACAGAAGGAATGGTTAAAAGACTAAATGACCCACAGAATCTGACAATCTATTAACATAGCCATTCAGACTGTGCATCACCAAAATGTTGTTATATTAGTAACAATGCTAAAATGCCCTTTGTATGCAAAAACAAAGCTTTCATAATTACCCTTAGAGCAGCCAGAGGGAACCATGTTTGGAATTTCTGATCCACCTGATTGTTTCTAATGAGATTTTCTTAATCAAAAATGATTTGAGTGAATTCAGTTTATCCTTTCAGAACCAATATAGGGGGCGGTGGTTACAACGTGGGACACTAGAACTGCATTGTTTAAACCTGAGCCACGTGTGTCAAATGCTCGATGCATCTCGAGGATTAGGTAACGAAACGTCAAAAGAATGTAAAATAGCTCAATAACATTGAAATAATTCTTTGGATATCTTAGGTTAAATAAAATGCATTCTTAAAAATATTTTTGCCTGTTTCTTTTTACTTTTTACAACATAGCTACTAGGAAAGTTAAAATTACATTCTATTTCCTTCAGAAAGCACTGCTCCATTGCCGCAGAAGGATTGGGATCTGTCATTCACCAGCTGGGCTGCCACACAGGCTGTGTGGACTGTGTGAAACACAAGGGTACCTGGCAGGGGACCTAAGCAGAGGCTGAAATCCATCCTCTGCTCTGGCAGCCAAGCCATCACCAGAGTGGAAGCCTTTTCCTAATTTGCACACAGTGCTACGTGGGCTAGGCGTAGCCCTGCTTATTAGCTGCCCTACTTTAAGTTACTTTACCCTCTTTCCCATTTCTGTCATCCAAAAAAAAAATGGGGCAATCTGGACTTTACAGGGTTCTAGCAAAGATTAAATAAGTTAATGTCCAAGGCCTAGCCCCTGGTTTAGTACATAGTAAGTACTCAATAAATGTTAGTTACTATTGGCTGTTCTATATAAATTATTCCGAATTTTGAGTCTTCTACAGAGACATTTTGATTCTAACACCAGTCCTTCGAGCAGGTAACAATTCTCTAAGTCAGACAACCATGATTTAAAGGAAAGGAAGAGTGAGTGGCCAGGCATGCTTTCGCAACAGTTAACTGATGAAATAGAATCAACCCAAGAAACTTCAAACATTGGATTTCACCAAAAGAAACTGTAACATAACAGTTGAGAAAGAAGTATATAGATGGAAATTTTCCTTTTAAGAGTCAAGTGGAAATCTGAGGAAAGAGAAGAAATGCCAAATAAATTATATCTCATCAACTCGCAGTGACTATACATCTTCCCCTTGAAATGAATGCCAGGTGTATAAGAAGGATAAATTTTCAATTAAGCTGCTACATAAAGATTAAATGAATTTTAAAACAACTAGTATGCTTGCAAAGGTTATTCTTCATCATTAGGGTCTGTGTCAACCACGGTCCAAAAGTCTAAGGGCTCAGACTGGGCACAGCATCTCAAAGGTGGTAATATTTCACCACCAAGTGCAAGGTGAGGAGGGACACCAAAGGAAGCAGAAGGGTGTTCCCATGAGGGGGGAACTGTCACCTCAGCCTGTTTTCCCACTATGGGGAAATAAGTTACTGACACAGAGTTCATTAAGCTGTAAGCCCAATTACTACCACATGGCACCAACCATATTGCAATTACAGCCCTTCCAAGAGGCAGCCAGCCGCCGTTTTCAGTAGAGAAACACTGGTTTGGACAAGGTTTATAAATGATTTTCATTAACTATCATTTACCATTAGTGCAAATCAAAGCACTAAATGCCCACTTTGCTGTAGAGAGTGACCTTTGGCCTGGATTCTCTCTCTAACTGATGAGGGCTAAATGTATTGTGACAACTCCTAATCACATTTAGTGCAGCCCGTGATCTGATGGCACTGGCTGTCCCATCAACTACAAACAGCCCTGGCAAGGCCATTATATTCCATTTCCTTTTAGAGATATGTATATCATATCCCAGGGACTCAAGAACTAGAAGCCTCTTCCAACCATCCGGAGTATATTTCAATAGCTTAAAAAACTCATACAGTTATACCATTACCGACAAAGAATTGCTGGCAATGAGAACATATTTCTCTTCTTTATAATTCAGGTTTATAGGCCTAAAATACATTAATCCGATCAGCCCAACTCTAGTAGGATAGATAAAAAGCCAGTCATCAGAACCCACCCATCAGAAACAATCCTCTCCAAATCCACACATAATGATTGCAGCTCAGCTTCAGCTCATAAAAAGTGAATACAACTGTGTGATATTTAATACCAAGGCATTGGTGCTTGATTTTGTACTAATCCAGGATAACACGTTTCCAGAAACGTCCAGGGGAAACACTGGGAAATCTAGACTCCTAACAGGAAAATGATTTCCTCTGAAACACTAACGCCTCGATTTGAATGAAAACAAGTAAATGGCTGCCAAACGTTCAAAAAATAAAATCCTAAGTTATGAGTCTGACTCCACATCGTGGTAGGTAATAGGTTTCCTGTTCCTGAAAGAGACTGGATCACACACTTCCCCAGCAAACATCTGACCTGACAACGGATGCTAAGGACCCAGGCAGAGGTCAAGAGGGAAAAGAGGTAGAAGATTTACAGTGATGCAAATGTTGCTTTCTAATAAAAAGCTAAAGCCAAGAGGCAGTTAACAATACATTAAATACTGCCCGTGCTGGGACCTTCTCAGGCAAGTGTTGGTTCTCATCCATCAATGTCCCTGCATCACCGAGGCAGGCTGTCCCCACACTGTGTTCCCTGCTCTTTACGCTGGGGGAGCAGCCAGGTGGTGCCCGCCCTCTGTTCCACAGGAAAGTGACACCTATTTGTGGAAAACTCAGGAAAAGGTGATGGCTTTTATCTCGATACAAATATTTAAGGAAAAGAAAAAACCCACAACATCAGAGGCTACTGTAGTGTTTTGGAAGTTAAATGGATAGTTTACATACACAGGGCCCCTTTCCACAGACATTTGGCAAAATGCTATGTATGTGTTTTATCAACATCAAAAGAGCTGAAATGATTTTTAACTTGGTTACATGGACATCCTTAAAAACAAACCAAAAAAGCCCCATTATCATTGCTTTCTATACTTGGAACCTGTGAGAACTTAGAAATCGAGGAGAATGTTTCCTCTGCAAGTAAAACTGAAAATCAGAGATGTGTAAAGTCACTTTAAAGGTACAGGGCTTTCCTGGTGGCGCAGTGGTTGAGAGTCCGCCTGCTGATGCAGGGGACGCGGGTTCGCGCCCCGGTCTGGGAGGATCCCACATGCCGCGGAGCGGCTGGGCCCGTGAGCCATGGCCGCTGAGCCTGCGCATCTGGAGCCTGTGCTCCGCAACGGGAGAGGCCACAACAGTGAGAGGCCCGCGTACCGCAAAAAAAAAAAAAAAGGTACAGAATCACTTCTATATGAAGAAGGGAGCTCCTTGGGCAATTGAAGCATGGATGATACAATGATGATGGTTTCTCACAGGCCAAGTACTTTGCTAAACCATTTACCCATCCTTTTTCATTTATAGGAAACTTGGAGCACAGTGAGGCAAGTAACTTGCCCGAGGTCATAGGGAGCTATTCCGGTAGGCAGTGCCCACAGGAGCACCAGTTAAGGGATCTGATCCCACTCTTTTGTGGAACTGATGTAATCAACGATCAGCCTCATGCCACTGAATATTTAAATCATGTAGTTTAGTCATCTTGGCTGGCTGCAGCTTCACTGGGCAACCAGCTGACTACAGTTTGTTGTCCGTGCCTTCAAGGACTTAGTGGGTTGGAGGGTGACACACATCAACCCTTTTGGCAAGTGGGGCTCCCTGTGTGTTCATCCATTGGTTTTGTGGTTTTACATATTAGGATCTGAGTTTGTGAGTTTATGAGTCCACAGCCCAGAGAAGAAACCACTAGCAGTGCACGGACAAATGGGTGTGCTGAGCCACTGGGACTGGGCCCAGAAGGTGACACATTCTCAAAACTATTGGCATCCTGCAATAAGATCCCCAGCAGGTTTGGGGCAGGAAATCAGAACACTGTCATTAGACAAGTTAGACCCCTCTTCTTTTAGTTTAATGCACACAATTACACAGCTCAGGGTCTCTGATATCCCATGGTTTTCCAAAACATTTTTTAAGTGCCAGAAATAAAAGCCTAAGGTCATACAGTTAACCTACAAAGAGCTCATTACATCACCTTTTAATCCTACCTTACAAAAAGATTCCCCTGAATCTACCAAGTCAGGACATGGCTTATTTGTACCTCTTCATGCTATTCTACACTTTGGATATGGATTATAGAATCTTCTATGCTGCTTTTTTTTATTATTATTCAAACAGAAAATCACAAAAATTATAATCATCCTCATCAGTTCACTCAGTCCCATGTAATTAATTTTTTTTCATCTTGATCTTTTGTTAGCACTTTTATGAATTCATCAGTTTTCCGTTAGAGTTCTGAAAATGCTTATTCATTCAGTTCAGCAGTATAGTCAGTTACCAGAAACCTGTACTTGTCAGAGTCTTTTCCATGAATTCCTTGAAGATGAAACCCTTTTATAGGAACATTTTTACAAAAGCATCAGAGTACACCCAGAACTGTCTGTAAATGACAAAAGACTTAAAAATGACCACGGTTAAAGATTTGATGAAAGTTCATAATAATGTAATTGACAAAGAAATTTAGTTATTTCTGAGATATACATTTTAAAATAATAACTAGAATTATAACTTATAACATTATACCAGAACATATAAGATTTTTAGGAAGTTCATGTAATGTCTGAAACATTTATATTAACAAATTTCCATACAAATAACCCAAAGAAAGTTTAGTATTAGTTGTTTGTTTTTTTGTTTTTTAATTTTTTAATTTAATTTTATTTATTTTTTTATACAGCAAGTTCTTATTAGTCATCAGTTTTACACATCAGTGTATACATGTCAATCCCAATCGCCCAATTCAGCACACCACCATCCCCACTCCCCTGCGGCTTTCCCCCCTTGGTGTCCATACGTTTGTTCTCTACATCTGTGTTTCAACTTCTGCCCTGCAAACCAGTTCATCTGTACCATTTTTCTAGGTTCCACATACATGCGTTAATATACGATATTTGTTTTTCTCTTTCTGACTTACTTCACTCCGTATGACAGTCTCTAGATCCATCCACATCTCAACAAATGACCCAATTTTGTTCCTTTTTATGGCTGAGTAATATTCCATTGTATATATGTACCACAACTTCTTTATCCATTCGTCTGTCAATGGGCATTTAGATTGCTTCCATGACCTGGCTATTGTAAATACTGCTGCAATGAACATTGGGGTGCATGTGCTTTTTGAATTATGATTTTCTCTGGGTATATGCCCAGTAGTGGGATTGCTGGATCATATGATAATTCTATTTTAACTTCAAAGTCACTAAAACTAAAAGCTTTGCTCCCTTCTTTAAAGTGACACTATTATGAACAAGCTACCATTAGACAGAAAATATTCTAAATGCTTCTTCAAATAGATGGTCCGTGTTTTAGCAAAACAGGGCAGTTCCACTTAATCCAATTCCCTTTGAAGATGATGTGCTTTGGAATTCAATCTTTATAAATGGATCAACTGCAACTGTGTCGATTTTCTAATTTATTCATTGCCTTAACCTTGACCTGCCTGACCGTAGGTCAAGCTGGAGATGAACTTAGGGGGAAAAAACACCCTGAATGATCTTTAGAAAACAGAGCTGTGAGGCTGAACCCCAAGGAATGGCGTTACAGCAGAGGGAAGAAGACCAAAGACTAAAGTTGGGAACATACAGAGATGAGAATCCCAGCTCTGCCCCAGAAGAAATATTGCCCTCAGCAAGTTATCTAACTTCTCTGAATCTCAGTTTTCTTACCTAGGGACTGGAATAATTTTAAAAGCTAACATTTAAGCAATTACTAGTTCCAGACATTATTCTGATTAGCAATTTCAGCCTGACCACTATATAATGAAGGTGGTTTATTGTTGCCATTTTACAGATGGGGGACTCAAGGTTCAGTGAAATTAAAAGACTTGCCAAGGACACACAGCTAGTCAATAGCAGAGCTGGGCTTGGGACCCAGGCTGTCTGATGCTGACTTGCCTCCTTAATCATTTTACTTAATACCACCGGGGTGGATAATACAATTAAATGAGATGATACATGTAAAGCACATTACCCAGCATGCATTAAGTATGCAGAACTTACAGGTTTTAATTTTTAATTATTAGTTTATTTTGCTGAAGTGAAAAAGAAATGTAGACCCTTATTCCGTCATGGGTAAATGCCTGTTTATGGAATGAAAATATTACTTATACTACTATAATAGCAGAAGCAATAATGCCATAATAGTCATAGAGTAGTTCAGGGCATGGCTCCAAGCTCAGAAGGTCTGGGTTCCAAATCCAGTGTCATGGACTGAGTGCTTGTGTGCCCCAAATCTGTGTGTTGAAGTCCTAACCCCCAGTGTGGTGGGCCTTTGGGAGGTGATTAGGTTTGGATGAGGTTGTGAGCATGGGGCCCTCATGATGAGATTAGTGTCCTCATAAAGAAGAGGAAGAGAGGGATCTCTCCTTTCATGCACACACTGAGGAAGGCAGTGTGAGGACACGGCAAGAAGGCAGTTGTCTACAAATCAGGAGGGGAGCCCTCACTAGGAAACCACCTGCCAACACCTTGACCTTGGACATCCCAGCTCCAGAACTGACACATAAACCCCTGTTGTTTAAGCTGCCCAGTCTGTAGTGTTTGCTCAGGTGCAGCCTGAGCTGATGAAAACACCAAGTCTGCTTCTCACTGGTGAGATTGTGGGCAAGTTGCTTAATCTCTTGGAGCCTCATCTATACAAGGTCCCCTACTTCATAAGACTGTAGTGAGAATTACATGAGATGATACAACAAAAGCGCTTTGCAGGTGCCTGGCAGAGAGTAAGGACTCTAAATATCAGCTGTTACTTTGGGTATGGCCCCCTTCTCTCATAGACTCCAAGTCTGTAAAATCAAATGTGCCTGTTTATATGTCTGTTCATTTGGGGGCTCATGTACTAGCAGAGGTTTCCAACACTCCTAGGAGGTATTGCTCATCCACCTCCAGGACGTTTTCTCTACTACAACTGTTCACCATCGCAGCCCCAGCAGTGCTAACATATACACACAAGAGCCACACAGGCTTTTCTGTTTTCCCATTTTCCTTCCCATATCCTCTCAGTGAGCATTTTTCTTTTTAATGAACTCCTCTAGAAGTAGGTTCTCGGATCATTCTCTTTCTTTAATGTACTGATTTCTAGAACATCCCCCATGCTGCCTCCTCCTGTATTAATCTAACTCCCCAGGCTGCAGTCACACCTGCAGGTGGCACCAGGTGGTCCCTCAATCGTGCTCGGGGGCAGTAAGCACCTTCTCTGAGCATCACAGCTCCGGGATCTCTGGTTCCACATGTGAACATGACCCACTCCTCCTCTGACCAACCCTGGCCTCCAAAGAAGTCCATTTCATGTCCTGGAGACTACAGATTTCCTCTACCTGATAATATCTGAAGTTAGAGAAACCAAATTACAGCTGTGTGCTGGATGTTGAGGAGAAAGGCATCATTTAGAGAAAGTTATTTGCTCTGGTGCAGAAAGAACAACCTAACATTTAGGCTAAATTTTTTCATTTTTCAACCAGTGGAGTCAGTATGCATACATCAAGCCTTAAAACCGTCTTTATTTCTCCCCAGCTATTTTGGATTATTAAAAAGTCTTTACTATTCCATTTCCTTTTTGCCCTGTAGTCTTTAGACCTCATTAGAAATGTTGATTATTGAGAATGTTAGCTTTTGCCATACAGCCAAAAAATACTGAACGTCTCTCCTTTAATCACCAATTAGCATCTTTTGGTTTCTCTTTTCTGATGTTTATGCACTTTTCGAGTTAGACTCATTTCTCTGAAATGAGGCTAAGCCCTCTCACACCGATTTTAAATGGGGAAAGCAAAAGTGGAACATTTCGGCTTTCTCCCTCCCTTTCTCTTTTTAAATATTTAAGACACAAGCGCCAGTCCTTTAAAAAGGCATCATTTTATCATATATAATCCTTCCTAGAAAAGTGACTATATCATTCACCTTCTAGCCAAAACCACCTCAACAACAAGACTACATATTCAACTCTGGGTAACAGTGGGTCCTCAGGAGCGAGGATGCTCTAACAGTCTGAATGTTTTCCTCGAGAGCAAACACTGGTCGCGGCCAGGCAACTTGCCTCCGCTCAGCATCTCTCTGAGGGTGCTGTCTCAGGTCCTACACAACCAAGTTCCCAACTGCCCCGTCCCCATCTTCCATTTCCCCTGTTTCTTTTTTTTTTTTTTTTTTTTAATTTTACTGAAGTAGAGTTGATTTACAATGTTGTGTTAATTTCTGCTGTACAGCAAGGTGACTCAGTTTTATATATATATATATGTATGTATATACACACACATTCTTTTTCACATTCTTTTCCACTACAGTTTATCACAGGATATTGAACAGAGTTAGTAGAACCTTATTGTTTATCCATTCTATACATAATAGTTTGCATCTGCTAACCCCAAACTCCCCATCCATCCCTCCCCTAACCCTCCTCCCCCTGGGCAACCATAAGTCTATTCTCTGTGTCTGTGATTCTGTTTCTGTTTCGTAGATATGTTCATTTGTGCCATATTTTAGATTCCACATATAGGTTATATCATATGGTATTTGTGTTTATCTTTCTGACTTCACTTAGTATGATAATCTCTAGTTGCATCCATGTTGCTGCAAATGGCATTATTTTATTCTTTTTTATGGCTGAGTAGTATTCCATTGTATGTATGCACCACATCTTCTTTATCCATTCATCTGTAGATGGACATTTAGGTTGTTTCCATGTGTTGGCTATTGTGAATAGTGTTGCAATGAACATAGGGCTGCATGTATCTTTTCAAATAAGAATTTTGTCTGGGTATATGCCCAGGAGTGGCACTGCCAGATCATATGGTAGCTCTATTTTTAGTTTTCTGAAGAACCTCCATACTGTTCTCCAAAGTGGCTGCACCAATTTCCATTCCCACCACAGACCTTCACCCTATTTGTAATGTGTACACATAGTCGTTGTTCTTTTCAGATGCCAACTCCACCACGTTTCACTCAGAGGAGTTATATCTATCTCATCATTATTTAAAGCCAATCGCTGTGTCCCCAGTTCCAACAACTGCATTATAAAACAAATACATTTTGTCTTTAGACTATAAGGTCAGTTTTCTGGGCTTTGGCCAGTTAGCTTGATTCCAAGAACAGAAAACCAACAAAGAGTATTTATCATTTTCATAAATGTGTCGGTATCACTCACTTTAGAACCAACAAGAGTGACACATAAGGAATGTGTAACATAAATCCCTTCCAGTTGGAGATGTTTCCAGGCATCCATGCCAACAGACCTCTGCCTTCTGTCCAACTTCTGTTCTCTTGACTCACCCCTTGTTCATGCTGCTAAGATACTTCCTATTACAGTCTTTTCATAAACTGCCTAAATTTTTACACACATCCAAAAATATCTTTATTTTGCCTTCCTACTTGATTGGTAACGTGACTGAGAATAGAATTATAGCTTCAAAACCACCCCTGTTTGGGATTTCCCTGGCGGTACAGTGGTTAAGACTCTGCACTTCCACCTCAGGGGGCATGGGTTCAATCCCTGGTCAGAGAATTAAGATCCTGTATGCTGTGTGGTGCAGCCCCCCAAAAAAGAAATATCATTTGATTGTCTCAATGAAGGCAGAAAATTATTAAAACAAAACAAACAAACCCTCCCTTGTTAGGTAGCTAGTCAGACATGAGCAGGTCCCACCCCAACCTGGACACTCATCATCTTTCCCTCCACCACCTGGACACTGGTGACCAGAACACGCCCAGAGATCCTCCCTTTTGTGGTTAAAGACCGCTAAGTTTCCAGCCTTATCAGGGCCAAACGAGATATCAAAAACCCAACTGGCTTTCCAAAATACCAGCACTGGCACAGGTGCACCAAGACCTAAGAGGTGACTCAGAGTAACCTGGGGTTCATTATGCCATATTTATAATAAATAAGCATTGCGTTTTTTTGCCCCCCCCCCACCACTGGATTTCGCGTGGGTGCTTATGGGTAAGCGCCTGTGCACAAGGAGAAAAGTTGTATAACCTAAAGTTGTCAATCAACTTGTCATAAGTGATGCAGGACACAGGGAGGGTCCTTCCATCACTCTGAAACACCAACCTACCCCCACTGCGGGGTTACTTCTGGTTGCCAGACAGCCCACTCTCCTACTTTTCTTGAGACTATACTTTCACTTTGCTTAATTAAACTCCTGCTGCTTGAAACTGCTCCACGTCTCTTGACTGAATTCTTTCCTTTGGGAGGACAAGAACTGAGATATCACCATTCCACCAGTGATACCCCCACCCTCCCTGCCTCGTGAAGACACTGCTTCCTTATCTTCTGCTGACAAAGGCATATATCACTCTAATTCGGATCCCTGGGTAAATAATTTGTTTCCTCTCTTCTCTAGAAGCTTTTGGGATCTTCTCTGTATCCTCAGAGTACAAGAATTCCCTCAGGATATAGTAACTATACTATCATGACTTTTGAGACAGAAACCCATGTCAAACTCTTCTGTTCTTAGTGGGAAGCCCAAGGGGTAGTGTAAAATCAGCTACAGCCACAGGGAAGCTTTAAACAGTGCTATCAGCTTGGGTCTTTTTCTTCCCATCTCTCAGAGCTGGTCTCCTGTGTGTTGGATTTTCTCAGACTGACACAATCCTTAACAATGACCCCTTTTGGTTTCATAGTCACTGGATCTGTAAGTGCTGGAAACCTCGGGAAGAGTAGGAACCAGTCTCTCGCAGCTTCTGCGTGGCTCCCCTAAGAAGCACTAACTGGGCAGTTCTGGAACATGGTAGAGGAGCTTTTAGTTACCAAAAGGAAAAAAAAGCTGAACAGACAACAGAAGTCCACTAAATTGGCAGTGGGTTTTCTTTTCCTTCGTTCTGTTTGGCACTTGCTGGAACCTTTCAATCTAAATGTATTTCTTCTGCTAAAGAAAATTTTCGTCTATCATTTGTTAGCTGGGTCCTGTCTTCTTTTTATTCTCTTTCTGGAGCTCCTGTTAGAATCAGGTTGGATGCCTAGACCTCTGCTTCCTGTCTCAGTACTCTTTCCCAATTTCCTGACTCTGTCTCTTTACTAGTCAGTGTGG